>NC_061514.1:168205349-168235159 GCF_022539505.1 Lolium rigidum
AATTACCACTAATAATAAGTACTATACTATTAGGGAACTAACTTCTTTTTTGTTACAGTTTTGAATTTTTCTTTGGTTTAATCTAGAGCTGACACATATGCTACTTTGTAGTTCATTCCTGTGATATTTATTTGGTGTACATTTTGGGTATCGTCTTGGAATTTTCGTGCTCCCTTTCCTCTGTAAAGTGCTTTTTTGCTGCTAGGTGGATGTAGCTAATTTTGGTAGGCCCAATGTATTGGACTTAGTGCCTCACCGTGCAGTCAAAGCGGCGTCCAGAGCTCCCACCACTCCCGACCACATCCATTTTTTTGAGAAAGACCACAGCTATTCTATTTGCCTCATCTCCCCATCTTCTGTCTCATCTTCTTACTTCCTCCGCACCGTCGCCGCCATCCTCTCGCCCTTTTCTGCTCCTACCGATGTGGCCATTGGCCCTGCACTCCCTCCTCTCCCTCCCAAGCCGGTTGGCGGCGTGGAGTAGGAGCTCGACGCCCACCTCTTCCTCCCACAGCGGCAGGCAACACGAGGGAGGAGATCAATGTCCTCCTCGCCAGTTTGAGCGGGGGGCTATGGGAGGAGCGGCCGGTGCTCCTTCCAGATCCATCTACACCCGGAATATGCATCGTGGTCCTCACCGCCAATCCTCCCTCGCTGTCCTTAGTTCACAGTCAGCGGGGACGAACCGCAGGGGCCGCAGCAGCGGCCAACTCCGACCTCCCTCTGGCCTAAGCTACTTTCGTCGCCGTCCCCTTTGCCCCATCCACACCTACCGGCTACTGCAGGTCCCCATCTCCTCAACTTCCATCCGTCGGTCCCATGAACGCGGGAGGCAGCCGGCTGGAGTAGTTCGAGGGCCAGCAGGCATCCTTGACGACCTACAGGCTGGATCTTCACCTCCACATGCGCATCCTCAATTCCATTGTGAGCGGCAGAGGTGGGCACACACTATGAGCTTGAACTCCACCATCGTCTCCTCCACGATGAGCTCTGTTTTGCTCTTAGTTTGCTACGCGCATTAGCAGGTTCGTGTAAATTTCCAAGTAATTCATGCTTCTGCTCTTCTTTGTCTATTTTTTTTTCCTGGAGTTCGCTACTGCTTCTAGATTATCTTGTTATGATTATAAAATACTGATAACATGGCGACCTTGCAAGAACATCAATTTTATTAATATTTGATAATAACAAGATTCTGTATTAGTTGAGAAGATAGAATCTGACTTGATCAGAGTGGACTCAAATTCACAGTTTATTCAACGGAAATCACCACAAGGAACTTTGTTTTTCTCTCAGTAGTCTCTAGAGCATCAAATCCTCATACCGCAATTTTGTTTTGATCCTTCAACATCAGCAAGTCCGCGCTGCCGCCGCCGACAACTTTCCAGTGTATTCCGAACAAATCTTCCAGCCTGCAGTTCGTACAGTAATAAGTATGCTCTTCTCATGCTTCATTGCTTATTTATATCTCCTTTCAGTCATTGGTTTCTATTATCAGTATCCATAATTATATTCGGAAAATTCACCATGCTATATAAATTCAGACCAATTCAACTGTCACAGTTCATTGAAATTGGACATTGTTTATTATTTCCCTGCTAATTATATTAGCCCAGCGATGTGTTCATTGAAATTGGACATTGTTTCTTATGTTCTTGCTAATTATATTAGCCCAGCATTCTGTACATGATACCAGGCTTTAATTTGGCATGACATTTGCAAGGCCCAACTTGAGAACACCATGGATCTTTCGTTCTAGAGAGCTACCAGATGTGTTCTTCTCTCATTTTCTCTCCTCTGCCAATCCAACACAAGACACTATGCAAAGTGCAGACCTCATTGATCAGAGAGGTCAACAGAAGATCCTTGCACGTATTGATCGCATTTGGGAAAGCAGAGACTACCAGACAAATCGTAATGTATACGAGCTGGGTTCATATTGTGGACTGTGAGGTGATATTCTACAGTTGTTGACACTGAACTTATTTTGTCACTTTGTTCAGTAGAAACAATGCATTGGCCCAACATATTTATCTGTCTTCCTTTTCACAATGGTACACCTTTCAGTAGCCTGCTATAAATTATCTGGCTTACTCATATTTTTATCACAAGATTTCCTTATCTGAGTTCAACAATTACTTACCTACACCTATACTTTTGATTTAATTTTACATTTTTGCTTGATGATCTGCATTTGCAATGAGATTAAAGTGTAAACATTACCCCTTCCGAAATCTATCTTCCTTCTCTTAGATATTGATCCCTTCAATTGGTCACCAAGCATTGTCTCCTTATACTTCTTGATGAAATAAGCAATTACGCTAAAATATTTGTCCAGACCATAGGGCTTTTTTTGAAAGCAAATCAGATGTTCCATGGCAAGGATTAATATTGCCCTGGCACCATTAATGTCTTGGTTCCATTATAACATCAGAACCATATTTGTCCACAACATACGGCTTGCATTTTCATCATTTTTGCAAGCAGAGCAGCTGTTCCGTAGCAACGATTAATATGTTCATGCCACCATTAATGTCTTAGTGATATTATAACACTATGACCAATACGACCGAAATCTGTTCTATAATTTCTTTCGAGAACTCCTTTCTTTTTCATTCCCCATAGGTACAGAGGAAAATTTTCTATTTTGTCACAGTAAAAATCTGAAATTTCTTGCCTTATTTCCCAGTTACTCCCTTACAGTTGCATTTTACATCACTCAATAGTTGGATTCAACCTTTTGCAAGCCGACAAATATGACAAGTTGTATTTGATTCATGTTTAATTAGCACTATTATCATTCTGTACGTATTCTCTGAATTATATGAAGGTAGAATAAAAAATGTTTGAAATCATTCCGCCTTGACTTTGTTTAAGCTAGCGAATATGTAAGGAAGAAGTGTTTTTAGTATTCCCCTGTTATATAAGCTACTCTGCTGTAAAATTGTCTGAATTTGTTTAGTCATGAGTAGCATTTCATGAATTTAGTATCCATTGCTGATCTCAGTAGCAGCACATCAACACAGAGTTTCCTGTTCCTGTCTTATACATAATAATTTGTTCTAGATACTCACCAAGCCTGGCTTTTGTAACATGTACGAGTTGCTCCAGCTGCTACATTCTTTTCCTTGCATTTTGTTTCTTTACATACATTGTTCGGAAGAAAACACCACACGACACATAGTATTTGGCTCCTCTTTCAGCCCAATAATACAGTCTTTACTACTATTACAGGGTGACATCATGGAAGGTTGTGTGCCAGCAAACGGCATAGATCAGTACAAATAAGTTCTGAGGAAAGGTCGGTTTATACATTCGAAGATTTCATTGTCAACGATGCATGCAAGAACTACATAATAACAGATCATCCATATAGAATCAAGCTTGCTCAACGCTCCATAGTTCAGGAAATTTTCCCACGCCCAAGAAATTTCCCTCTCATTGCATACAATGCAAAGCAATTTGAGGTATTGCAGACTCGCGTAGGAGATAATAAAGTTTTATCAGGTGACTGCCCTAACACGCATTTGCTATTTTACTATATTATATCTTTTCCATGTCTTTTCTGTGTACTGATTTTTTTTCTCTTCGCATTATACTGACGGCAACCTTTTTTTCGTTCTCCTTATCTGGCAGAAGATGTTGGATTGATGACAATACTAACAGATATTATCCCACGAAAAGAAAACCATGATCCATGTAGAAATATTCACCTTAAAAATGCAAGGTACAATTTCAGACTCTTATGCATCAATTCAGATATGTACTACAATTACGTTATGCTCTTATGAAGAAATAAAAATAACCCACGCTAACATGTATTTCGTGCTGTAATTGGAAAACATGCCATCTTCACACCATGGGGAGAACATGCTGAAACCTTTGATGTTGTTTCTCTCTATAGATCTTCTTCCAAAGACAGTATTATTATGTTGTTTGTTGGCATGACAGTTTCCGAGTACTCAAGTCTGTTGGTTCACATTCCCGTATTAATTGTTTTCGCTAGGGTGTACACATATGGGAATGTGAACCAATTCTCCTTGGTGCTTTGTTTTAAGGAATCCAGGCAAAAAAAAAAGGCCAATTATTAATTAAAGTTCAAGTGTAGCGTGTATTTACTACATGTGAGCATTAGGGGGTTACAAGTGGTGTACTTAGATTATATCATACGTGTTGTACATGCAGCTATGTTTGAGAGCAGAGAGACTTGGGGATGCTTATGTTTGGCTGTTCATAAATAGTTTTCTCAATGTGAATTTACATTCAATCTATAAGGGAATCATGAGTCCATATTTCAGTCCCAAGATATTGTTATATATTCTGATATGTGGTCCAGAGGTACCATTGTGTGTATTACTGTTTGTCATACACATACATACATATCATATATCATGTTGGCAGTAAATTTAGCATGTGGTAATATCTAGCCAAGGAAGCATCAAAGATGGTTGTTTCAGAACTCAACAGTTATTTTGGGGTATTGCAGAGTAGTAGCAGGCCAGACATTGTGGAATTTAGTCAAATACTTTTAAATAAACAACATAGGAAGTTAGGAACACATAAATGATGAAGTTTTAGATATAATATAATGATTTTAGTGTTCAGGTTATAATATTATTGAACCTGTCAAAAACTAAGGTGATAATACGCATGAAGGATTAGATGACCTCCACACAAAGTATTTTGGAATGGAGCAAATGTGAAATTTTATAAGGTTGGATGTTGCTCTGTTCCAGCGGCATGGTATTTTCTTAACTTAGTCAAGACATGAGAATTTTCATTGTCTTGCTCTATTAAATCTCACAATGAGGAACCTCCTGTTGAGCAAGAGAAAACGACCATAGGTTATGGAACCAAAATGTTAGTCAAAGGGTTCGGTGTGGAATTAAGATGCGATTTTGGAAAAAATATCTTGGAGAAGGTTATGCAAGAGATCTGTAGATATCTTATTTGTTTTGCTAGCTTAAACTACATAACTTTGTAAGAGATTTGTTGCCTGCTACATTTGCTGTTATGTTGTACAGATGAGATGAATATGTTACACAAGCTAGAATACTTGCCTTCTCACTCGAGAATGAAAGATTGAGAGAGAAGGAATGATGAAGGAAAATATCATTTTTGGTATGATACTTATTAACTGCTATGTGAATATTGTCTTATTTGTTTCTTGCAACTCAATCTTTGTAAATTATCCATTTTTTCCATGGTAAACATATATACAGCTTTGTGACATTCTAAAATAGTTCTAAAAACACATTTTATTTACGAAGTTCGGATTGAAGCCTTGATTTGAATAAGGGAGCTCATGCCAAAGACCAAAGAAGATGCACATATTAGGCATAAACTTAGATATCGAAGCCGCACGATCCATCTACACTGCCTATCACAAGGAAGCAGACGCAGAAGAAATGACACCTCAGAAAGGAAGGGGAGCATCTCCTCCACTGGATAGATGTTGGCTGCCCAAATGATTTACAAAGCGGAGCCTTCCACAATAAGCTCAAAGCAATGAAACTGAGCCAAGTAAAAGAATCAAGATGATTTTCCTGTCATGTGTTTTAGGTTCTGGTTATTACCAAGTGTGTGTCATATTTTAAATTAAATTGTACTGTTTTATTTATGTTTGATGGTGTAATGAAATTTGTGACTGATATACAAACTTAGCAGCTAATTTGCATGTTAATACACCCATAATGTAATTCATGTATCACATGCTTTTACACATCTTCTCTATGGATGGATTCTCCGACAACCAGTTTGAATATTAGTGAAATCGACAACTAGCATTCTAGAACTACGCAGTGCACGCCTAGAGAAGACCATCGTTTATTCTAAGCCATATTCGGCG
Organism: Lolium rigidum; assembly: GCF_022539505.1. Classification (NCBI taxonomy): domain Eukaryota; kingdom Viridiplantae; phylum Streptophyta; class Magnoliopsida; order Poales; family Poaceae; genus Lolium; species Lolium rigidum. The sequence goes on from NC_061514.1 coordinate 168,211,195, forward strand.
CGGCGTGCCGCCGTGCCAGATTTTGCTAGTTAAGTTAATGCAATATGATAAAGAAAGTTTATCTTAATATTTTACTTAGTTATTTAAATAGTTAAAATTTAATTTTTGAAACTTGATTATTTATTGAATTCAATTTGTTTTGAAAACAATTAGAAAGACATAATTAACAAAGAATAAAATAAGTGAATTTTTATTTTGACACACATTTTTATTTTATACTTTATTTGAATAGAGTTTATTTTTGTGAGCATTTTGATATCTTATTCATATTTTTCTGAGTTGAAATGAATTTTATATGATTTTGCAAAGTTTCAACTATTTACTGGTTTTTAAAATTAAACAGAAAAACTAAATGTACCGATTCAGATCTAGCCCTAGACACTGACTGGTGGGGCTTGTCTCCACGGTGGCTGCCACGCAAGCAAGGACCGGTCAAAGTTGACCAGGACCTTTGACCTCACCGGCGGTTAAACGCCGGCGGTCGGCGAACGGTGGCGCCGCCGATTTACGGCCTCCGGGATGCGCGGCTAGGTGTTTCGAACGAGAACAACACGACGAATCGAATGGTGGTGGTGGTTTGCTCGGGGGATCATCGGAACTAGCTCCGGCGAGAGGTCTCTGCGGCGGTGAGCTCCGGCCAACATGCTAAAATAGGCTACAGACGATGGCAGGAAGAACTAGTGGGTTCTGGAGATGCGCAAACTCACCCTGAAGCTCAAGGTGTGGTCGGCTCCGGCGATGGTTGACGGAGACGGTGAGGAATTCGCCATTACCGGCGAGGTACTGTGGAAGGGATCGATGAAATTCGCCGGCTTGAGGAAGATCCAGCATGATTCCTTCCTCCCACATGCTCTACGGCGACAGGCGCTCCTCCTAGACCTCACGGCAAGCTCCGGGGTGGCCTCAATCGTCGGCTTCGTGCTCGACGCCGGCAAGCAGTCGAGAAAGAAATCGAGGGCTAGAGAGATGCTGAGGGGAAATGGATGGTTGGATGAGATCAAGGGGTGCTCGGCGGTGCTTTCCTCCTATTTATAGGCCGAGGGGAGCTCTGAGACCTCGACACGACGATGATGACGGTCAGGAGGTGGCGGTGCCTGGAGAGTTCATATGGGCGAAGATCTTTTGCTTCTGGATATGCTCGGACGCGAGATGTATAGGGAGTGGTTCTGGAAGCTTCTGCGGCGTCCGGGGCGTGCTTATCATCGACGAGGTCGTGGCCTACTGGCTCCGCCGCGCTGTCGAGCTCGGAGACGACAACGGTGAAGTCATTTCTCCACGCACGATTCTTAAAGCAAGCGTAACGGTATTTGGTTTGGGCTGGGTTGCTACTGGGTCGATTGTTGGGCTGCTGCGGTGGGGCTGCTGCGGCCAGTGTCAGTAAGTTTCCCTCTCTTTTCCTTTTTCAAATTCTATTTTATATTTTTTGTTTTCTATTTTGTTGTTTGAATTCAAATTTGAATTCTGTTTTGTTTTGCGGGTTCTAAAATATTTGAGTATCAAGATAATTTGATAATCATACTTATCGAACGGTTTTATTATTTTAAACAACTAGTTTGGTTTGGATTTAATTGAGATCTTGTGAGACTTGAATAAAATAAAATTGATTTAGGTATTTATTTTAATTTCCTTTTAACTTAGGAACCAGATCTATTTAATTGATTTGAAACTTATAACCGAGTGCATGGTAAACATATTATTAGGTTTTGTTATTACTTAACACTATTGATTGTTCCTATATATTTTAATTATGGCTAAAGTTTTAAAATAGATGATATTGAGAATGGGATTGGTTCATGATTTTATGTGGAGAATTGTTTCTAAGGGTTTTAGAAATAGTTGGAGAAACTCTATCTTTAATAATCATGCTTAGCAAATTCTAGCTTGGATTACTTAGGGTAGATCCTATAATTATCATGGTCAATTAACTCTCTAAAATGATGGTCCAAGCTATAACATATTATTTTATTTGGTCCACTAACCAAAGTACTTGGAAGGCAAAATAGAATTAGATATTGGTTTCATTCTAATCACTTAAATATCATTTAAGCTTAATTATAACTTGCTTGGTTTATACTTGTGATCCATGATGCACAAGTTAGGGCTTAATATTTTATGTGGAGTGAATCCTATGTGAAAGGTTCAGGATTTTGCATAAGCTTCACTAAATTGAAGTATAAATAGGCATGAGGTATGGCAGGGTTCTATTTATGATCCAAAGTGGTACTTGGATTGAAATTCAAATGAGGTCTAGGGTTTTAGTAGTTTCACTAATAGAACATGGCTCTCACCTCCAAGATTAAATGCTGGTTTGAACAAGTAAGATTTAATACTACTCTAATATTCTCTAAGATAGTCATGGATATGGTTAGCATCTATAATCTCTCTCACTTCTCAATGTCTTTTAATAACCTAAGGTCCTACTCAAGAGATGATGATATGATCCTCTAAATTCATGGTTTGCCTAGGAATTTCTACCTTGATATCTTATGTAGCTTGTTCTTCCGGAATTCTGATAAACCTGCATCTTGTGGTATGCCTCCACCTCCTAGCTTCTTCATCTTGATCCTAGCTAATGTATGGAGTGGCTCTATGGGTTGGTTTCCTTGTATCATACTACAAGATGATCAAATGGATGAAGAGTGTGGATCCTTTTATAGGCTTGGGCAAGCTCTAGTGTCATGACACATAGGTGGGTGACTCTTGTTTTGGTTTGATGAGTAAGGTGCTTGGTTGTCATGCCCTCATCCATAGCAATCCTTTGAGCATGAGGTGGCAAGTCTTGGGATGCAAGTCATGTAGATATTTTCATCCTATGTGGCATGATCATTATCCTCTCATATGAATTATATTTGGATAGCCAAGTGGCATTTGTTACTAAATATCTTGTGTATGGTTTTATTATTGTGGATGAGTCACTATATCATATTTGATTGGATTTATATTATAATATTGGTCAAAAAATCAAGGTTGAAGGTTATTCCTCAATTTTGAATAGTTGGTGTTTGATTGCACCAAGGCATGATCATATGAGTTTCAAAATACTCATGAGTAATTTATTCAAATAGTTTGAACTATAACTTGTAATGTAAATGGATTCAGTTTTATGATATTCCATATATCTAATAAGTTATGATTTAATTAAGAATGTGTGGCTTTTATGCACTTTAAACCCTATGGTTTACCTTATTTAGAAGTGAATTAAATTACACCCAAAGATAGTTGCTAACTCTTAAGCATTATTAAGTTAGAGTTTGATTCTTAAAGGATGTGTTGTAGTAAGGAATGTCATGTTGAGATCTTTTATAAGATCTTGTAGTTGACCCTTACTTAAGGTGTTGTTTGTTATAAAACTAATTCCATTTGATCTAACTCATAGATCAAATCCTCTCTACCCAAAATAGGGTTTTAGTAAAGATCACAGTGAAGTTTATAGCGCTTGACTTGATGATCTACTTCAATTCCAGCAAGTCAAGTGAAACTTCAGTTACTGTGGTAAGTTTTATTTGAAAGCGCGAAAATTCCCCGGATTTTCTATGCATGAATGCAATGCACACTTTGGTGTTCTCTCATTTTATAGCCTCTAAACCTGAGATATTACAGCCTCTCCCCCTTAAACTGAACTTCGTCCCGAAGTTCGAACGCTCTCAGGTTTCGGAATGTGGAACTGAGTTGAACAGATCACAATCCTTTCAAACTCCCTAGTGATCTCATTAGATATAATTGAATATATCCCTTGTCTCGATCCTTCATGAAGTCTTCTGATGTCTGGCACTGATACTTTCTTCAATTCTACGATTTCTTCCAACACTCTAAGCTTATAGGCTTACTCTCCAAAGATTCTTGGATTAGGACATCTTCTTATGCTAATGGACTTTACTAATGGTTGTGGTGACATCTTCCTATTTGGGTACTCAAAGCTTGGTTCTACCAGCTGCGGTAATCCAGCTGCGGTGCCCAAACCTTAAGTCTAAAGGATTGGTTTAAACTAAGGTATTGTTTTTCCCTTTCTACCATAACGAATGTAATGATACTTCGTAAAGTATTTATAATAGGCATGGTCCTGGTTGTTTACTCCTACGAATGGATTAGACTCATTTAGTCCATCCAATCATGGCTTCTAGTTTATACTAGTTGTCCTCCTTTTGGTTTATTTAGGCTCCATGAAAGGAATCTTGCTAATAAACATTAGTTTTGGTTTGGTCAAATCCTTTGGCCTTTAAGCTTCTCAAGCTTTGATTGTCCTCCGACATCTTCTTCATCCAACTTCATTATCTTAGACTTACTTGAGCTCTTCTACTTCTGAGTAATTATCAATTACCCACTCAAGTTAAGGTATAATCCTTACTTCCTCGAGATATGAACCTCGGCTTCTGGTCTGACAACCTCCTGAGAGTACTATTACATTGGCCACACCGATCGCAACAGAGAAACAAACCCCATATGAAGAGAACTCTGTTGCGATCATCAGGGTTCTGGTGATGGTGCCCAAGTTGGACATTTTCTATGATCGGGGCTGGTGTCCATCACGAAGCCTGTATATCCCGGTTATTATCCGGGTGATTAGGATTTAGGAGACGTGACGCCGGCGACGGATGACACCAGGATCACAGGTGGTGGACCCTTGTACGCATGTATCAATCATCGTCGGTGTAGACTAAGCATGGACTTGCTCGTTAGCTACCATCCAAGTGTTGTTGTACGATCGGTCCGTCCTTGCGTACAGCTGATAGCACATCAGAATCAGATACGGTTTCTGTCAAAAAAAAAAAAGAGATACGGTTGGAGGCTTGGAGCTGACAGTATGCACCGGCCGGCGAGAGAGCTATCCTCCGGCATTAGCGGGGGATAAGGAACATTGGACTGCAGGTGCGCCGTGGGCCTGCGTTTTGGGTGGCCAGCCCACTGGTTTCGTATTGTTGTGGAGAAAATATGCAGACGGGGAAAAACATTGCTGACATTTCATAACGAAATGTTCCGTTCTTGTGTTAATTTTCTCTTTTAGATTATCTTTTTGATCAGTCGAGTATATAAAAAAATGTGTATATATGCATCATATACAACGCCAATGCTAGTCGTAAAATGTATTTATTACTTTCATCCTAGTCATGGAAAGTGTTCTCATCGATCATGTAAAGTTTTATGTTTTATGTAAAATTTTATTCTTTCCTTTTTAGATGTGTGTATCTGTATTATTATTAGGATACTACGGTGTTGCAAAGGTTAGGTGTAATTGGTATCTTCGCGATATAAATATATTTTTTTTATCAAAAAATAGTGTTCACAACACGTATACGGAAATATTAAACTTTTTTTGTTGTTCCTTTTCAATCTACTGTGTAAACAAATGACCATCATGACAAAAATATCTACCGGTGAACAAAGTAAAATGCAGGACTAAAATGTCTACAAAATTAATATCAGAGATATTTATTATGGGATTACTATTCCTAGTCTTATGCGGCAAAAGTGAATAAAAGCCGAAGCATCAAATCATGGTCGATAAGTAAAAAAAAATTAAGAGGCAGAAAGGACCAATTCAAAGATGAAGGGTTCAAGCTAAAAAGAAATATCCGAGATGTTGGAGAGTTATGTGGGCTAGTTCAATTTATACCATGCACCACCCGTCTAGTCCACCGTGCATTGTTGGGGGAAAAGAATACCAGGACTATGCTTCCTGCCTACTCCCACCGTTTCAGTTTACTAGTTTTTCTCGTATCTCTATGTTGCTAATTTGATCTACATAATTTAAATTATATAATGCAAAAGTTATATCATTAAAAAATAGAGCATCTAAACTTTCTAATAATATAATTTTTATAACATATACTAATGCTAACTTGATTAAATTTACGACCTGGAGGTACGCACACACCTAATAAACTGTGAGAGAGGAAGTAACTCAGGGGTAAATTGATTATTTTCCATGCCCCTCAAGCATATAAGTATCCACCATTGGGCACCCTCACTTGAATTCAACTCAATCAGGGAGGTTTCGAGATTGAAGTCCTGTATGAAGTTGAATAGATGTACTGCTGAGTTGTACTAATTTATGCGCAAGTAACATAAGATCCAGTCAGTTGACTATAGGAGTTAAAATATTAGAGCAAGGACAATAACAAAGCCAGCTACCGGCTATATAGTCATGCCATGTCACATAAAGCTTTCATAAATAAAGCTTCATACAATAAGTTGGCTATTAGGTTGACTCTATAAATATTTTAGTATTAAATGGTTGCATGTGAATGTATTTGCATGCAAGACTCAAAACATGGGAACAGCCGGCTACATCATCCATGCTAGGCTACATGCGGGCTGCAGCCTTTTGAAATTTGTGCTATAGCCAGGCTACAAGTGAAGCGCCAACTCTCTTCTCTCTCCTCTCTTCTCTCTCTTTCACATAAAATTTTGCTAATATTTAATGTGTTATAGCCTGCTGAGTAGGATCTATTGTACTTGCTCTTAGGGCAGCCCCAACGCTCCAGCTTGTACTATATCTACACGTCAGATTTTCATCTTAGATGGAATACTAATTAAGATGAGAGAGAAGAAGATCGTATCTTCTTTTCGCGTATCTTCTTTTCGATACGTATATTATTCACAGCCTCGAGGTGAATTAATTTCTTATCCAATCCAGTCATTCCTCCCCACTCTCCTCCCCACTCGCTTTTCCTGTGTGGGATGTACTTGCCCAATTGATGACCCATGATAAAACAAGTGCAATTAATATCAGGCCCACGAGCAGATACAATCCATTGTGGAGGTTTGTATCTAATTTTACATGCGCTGATCTGGAGATGTTTAGATACGATTTTAACGTATCTGCGTTGAGACCACCTTTATATGTTTACTTAGTTGGAGGAGAGAGATTAATTAGGAGAGAGAAGGGAAATGGGCTCTTAGAACATGTACAATAGAACCTACTCATCAGGCTATAAGCTCCTCCACATCAGCAAAGTCTAGTATAGGTAGAGGAAAGAGAAGAAATGATAGAGAAGGAAGCCGGTGCTTCAGCTACAGCCGGCCCTAGCGCGAGAAACAAGACCCTATAGCCCGCATGTAGCCTATCCGTTAGCTCACATTAATTCAGCCTTGCATACAAGCTCATATGCATGCCACATAAAATAGTTAAATATTCAATAGAGCCTGCACATTAGCCAACTTATTGCATGGATGCATATTTAGAGCATCTCCAGTCCCATCCCCTAAACCGTTTCTCAAATGGCGCCGAATCAATCGTTTGGAGGACGTGTTTTGTTCCTGCCGTGTTTGGCGGACGTCGCTCCCAGCCGCATCCCCCAAACAAAATTTTAGAAATTTAAAACTTAAGCGAATTCATTTAAACTTGCAATATATAACATAGATTCGAACAAAATTTGATTAAATTGAAACTAAACCCTAATCTAGAAGTACTTGCGGCGACCGGAGGCGTCGTAGTACTGGTGGAAGTTGTACATGTCGTCAGTGACAACCTCCTGCTCGACGCGCTCGTCGGGCTCGTCGACGGGCTCGTCCTTCACCAGGACGCTTGGTCCAGCCTCACCATCGTCGGTGAGGTCCACGAGCGGCTTGCTAGTGTCGCGGATGGACATGGCGATCGCCGTGTCGAGGTCGCCCCTCCAGGCTTCCTTGTCGTTCAGCGATGCCAAGAACGCCACTTGCAGCCCTGGGCAGTCCTCGGGGTCGTCGCTGCTCGCGATGAGTCGCTGCTGCCGCTCATACTCCACCAGCAGCGCCGCCTTCCCCGCTGCCGCGTCGTCCTGCTCCTCCTTCACCTCCGGCTTCGGGATGACGAGGGCGCCGCCGCCGCGCCTTTGCTGCTGCCGCCGCGCCTCGGATTGACATCTGGCTCCTCCTTCACCTCGCGCTTGGGGACGGTGTAGGGCGCGGCGCGGTGCGATGAGAACGGCGTCAATCGGGTCAGCCCTGACGAGGAAGAGTTGGAGGAGGACGAGTATGTCCTACTCGGCTGCCAGCGCGCTGCGGGAGACGGTGGCGGTGAGGATGGCGTCTCCAACCTTGGAGCGCCGTTGTGGATGCCGTCGATGACGTTCTCCAGGGTGCGCCCCAGAAGAGGATGCACCCATCCTTGTTCCAGCTGTTCGGCCGGCCGACGAGGCTGGTGGTGCTGTTCATCTCCATGTCGTACTACGCCTGGAAGTAGGCAACCCACCAGGCGTCATTGCCGGTGGCCACCCAGGTCGGATCGGCCCGCTTCTCGGCGTCTAGTGCAGATCGCCGGGCCCTGATGGAGTCCCTCCAACGCTCTGAGCCTGGCGACGGTGAAAGAACATTTCATGATCTCCGAGGTTTTGTGTGTTTGCTAACAACACTGGTGACAATTTAACTATGTGCTAAGTGAATTACAGATATAGAAAAGATACCACGGGTAAATCTCGACCCACTCAAAAAGGAAGAAAAGAAGAAGCTGAAGTTGTTCCCTGGCCGGCACTGCCGGCGGTACTAGGCCGGCACTGCCGGTGGATGCACCCCGGCACTGCCGGCGTTTCAAGACCGGCACTGCCGGCATGCCTGTCGACCAGCTGAATCAGAATATTGGCCGGCACTGCCGGCAATACCACTCCAACGGGCAGAAAAGTGGGTGGGGTATAAATAGGACCCTTCCCCTACCTAGGAAGGTTGCTCAAACCCTAAGATCTTCATCCACCATTGCTGAGCCACCAAGAACACCAAAATAGCCGGATCTCCTCCCTCAACCACCCAAATCCCTTGTGCTTTGGAGAATCGAAGGAGAAGACCTCGATCTACATCCTCACCGAAGCGTTTTTCATTTCCCCCTCATATGCTTGAGGGCCCCCTTGCTAGTGTTCCTCTTTGGATCCCTAGTTGTTGTTGATGTATTCTTGTTGATTTGTTGTGTTGTTACAGATTTGGGAGCTTCCAATTTGGTTGTGGATGTGTGCCCCAAGAACTTTGTAAAGGCCCGGTTTCCGCCTCGAGGAAATCCCTTAGTGGAAGTGGGCTAGGCCTTCGTGGCGTTGCTCACAGGAGACCTGAGTGAAGTCTTCGTGACTGTTGGTCTGGCTTTCATAGCGACCACACTCCTCCGAACGTAGACGTACCTTCTTGCAAAGGAAGGGAACTACGGGAATCTACTCTGTGTCTCCGTGTGCTCCACTCTCGGTTACCTCTATCTTTTATCTCCTCTATATATTGCGTAGCCATATCTTGCTTAGTCGTTGACATTGTCATATAGGTAAATTCACATAGTTGCATATCTAGAGAATTTACCTCTATGTCAAGCCTAAATTGAAAAAGAACTAAAAATTGGTTAGCACCTATCACCCCCCTCTAGGTGCGGCATACGATCCTTTCAGACGGCGGTGGCGGGACGCATATGCCGTTGACGGCCATCCTCCAGTCGCCGCTGCTTGGCAGGCGCATGTCCAGCGTGACGGGATGCTTTGCAGGCTGCCGCGGCCGAAGCCTTTCGCCGCGTCGATCTTGCGGTAGGACGACGACATTGCGTAGAGGTTGGAGCGGCGAGGAGAAGATTTGGGAGCGACGAGAGATTGGGATGAACAAGAACCGCAGGGCGCTCTTAATGTACAACGGCGGCAGGCGAAGCAGCAGCGGGTCGTTGGACGCAATAAACGCCGGCACGGACGGCCACACGGCCATGCACGACGAGACGCGTCCCTGCGTCGTCTGGGAAATCTGGGACGCCATTAACGTCGCTTGACCAAAGGTAGGCGACAGGGTTTTAGGCTTCCGAGCCGCTGACGTGTCAGGCCTGCGTCTCTTCGCCTCGCTTTTCGTTGTGTCCTGCGTGCCCGGAGCGTCCCCTGTGTAGCGGGGACGGGCTTGGGGCGCCGGACACCTTATCGGGCCGCGCCAGACAAAAAGATGCTTTGGGGTGTGCGGTTGGGAACGTTTTTTTTGTCCGGCGCGCCCAAATCCCTTTGGGGGATTTGGCTAGAGTTGCTCTTAGGATGGCTGCATGTGACTTGGCATAACTATACAACCGACAGCCGGCTCTATTATTGCCTTTGCTCTTATGCAATAGCCAGATCTAGCACGTGCTCCTAGGCACTATGAGAGACTAAAAGATAGGCCATGTATTGTAAAATCACTATACTTTTATAGCTTACTATTGTACATGCTAACTATAAGTTGACTATAGATGATGTGGCAAACCGTTATAGCCGACTGCCGGCTACACTACTGTTCTTGCTCTAATACAACTCAAATCCATGTCGAACAAAAGAGATCTTTGAAGCCACTCTTGGGAAGTCTAGTGCATCCTGAGTTTCGTTAGATTGTTCATAAGTAGTAGTATCATATAGTAGCATCATGTATATGATACAAGTGCATGATACTATCACTGTAATGCAAGGTATCATAGAGTAGTGTCATATCTACACTAATTAAAAAGAGCAACATGTTCCTTATTCTGCCCACTCTTCCACTACGTCAGGATTTTTGGTCGTCTGTGTCGTACTCTCGTCACGCACTTGGGCTGTCCCACCCCGAGCGGCGAAACGTATGGGCCACCAGCCCCGAAAACACTCGCCCCAGATGCCATGCCCTTTTTTTCCCTATTCAACCCACACCGCCGCCCCTCATCCTGACCCCCAGCCGCCGCCCCTCGTCCCGGTCGCCCGGAGACAACCTCCCCCGCCGCTGCTCATGCCGCCGCTCGGAGACAACCTCCTCCGCCGCCTTCCCCTACTAACGAGCAGCTCCATCTCGAACTCAACGCCCCCAAAGTTTGCCCGCTTCCCTTGCCACCGCCCCACCTCCACATGCCTGGAAGGGGAGATGAATTGAGGAGACAATATGTGTGGGATTCCTTAACCGTCCACACCGCTGCCTGATACGTCCATTTTGCATCACTATTTTATATTATAATTTACTGTTATTCATTGATATATTTCATATTTAGATATGATACTTATGTTATTTCACTTATTTTGCATGTTTCATGATTATTGGAGAATTATTCACCGGAGTCAGAATTCTGCTGGAAAAAGCACCGTCAGGATACCATATTTCTGAAGATCAACAATTGACGGAAAATACACCGAAGTTCTTATTTTCCCAGATGACGGAGCCAACCAAAAGGGGAGGCCGAGGAGGGCCGCCATGGCCCCCCCATAGGCCGGCGCGGGCCCTACCCTGGCCGCGCCGCCATGTGGGGAGGGGGCCCACTACCCCCCTCGGCCATCCCTCCTTCGCGTACTTCTTCTCCCGAGAACCCTAAGGTACTGGGAGGCATCAAGAATAGACACAGCCGCCTCTGCGGGGCGGAAAAACACCAGAGAGAAAAGAGCTCTCCGGCGGGCAGAAATCTGCCGGGGAAATTCCCTCCCGGAGGGGGAAATCGACGCCATCGTCACCGTCATCGAGCTGGACTTCATTGGGATCATCATCATCATCATCATCTCCACCATCGACACCGCCATCTCCACCACTGCACCTCATCTCCGCTGTAACATCTTGGGTTGAATCTTGGTTATTTCATAGGGGAAACTCTCCCGGTGTTGATTACTCCTTGTTATTGATGCTATTGAGTGAAACCATTGGATCAAGGTTTATGTTAAGATTGTTATTCATCATCATATCACCTCTGATCATGTTCCATATGATGTCTCGTGAGTAGTTCGTTTAGTTCTTGAGGACATGGGTGAAGTCTAAATGTTAGTAGTGAACTATGTTGAGTAATATTTAATGGTTTGATATTTAAGTTGTGGTGTTATTCTTCTAGTGGTGTCATGTGAACGTCGACTACATGATACTTCACCTTTATGGGCCTAGGGGAATACATCTTGTATTCGTTTGCTAATTGTGGGGTTGCCGGAGTGACAGCAACCTGAACCCTCGTTGGTATATCGATGCGGGAGGGATAGCAGGATCTCGCAGTTTAAGGTCTGTGGTTAGATTTATCTTAATTACTTTCTTGTATTTGCGGATGCTTGCAAGGGGTTTAATCACAAGTATGTATTAGTCCTAGGAAGGACGGTGCATTAGCATAGGTTCACCCACACAACACTTATCAAAATAATGAAGATTAATCAACTATATGAAGCGAAAGGACTAGACTAAATTCCCGTGTGTCCTCAAGAACGTTTAGTCATTATAAGTAAACAAACTGGCTTGTCCTTTGTGCTAAAAAGTATTGGGCCACTCGCTGCAATTATTACTCTCACACTTTACTTACTTGTACTTTATTTATCTGCTATATCAAAACCCCCTGAAAACTTGTCTGTGAGCATTTACAGTGAATCCTTCATCGAAACTGCTTGTCAACACCTTCTGCTCCTTGTTGGGTTCGACACTCTTATTTATCGAAAGTACTACGATACACCCCCTATACTTGTGGGTCATCAAGACTATTTTCTCGGCGCCGTTGCCGGGGAGTGAAGCGCTATTGGTAAGTGGAATTGGTAAGGAAAACTTTTACCGTACGTGCTGTTTTTGTTTACGCTCGCTGCTATAATTCATTATGGAGAGATCCTCTCTTGAATTTCTATTTGGGAAATCTACTACTACTGCAAAGGTAGTGGATGAGGCGCCAGGTGAGGAAGTAATTCCGTATAAAATACCTATGAAAATTATTGAACGTGTTGTGGATAACCGCTATGCAAGGGATGGAACTGTCCATCCTGGAGATCATTTATTGTTCTTACATGAATTATGCGGGTTATTCAAGTGTGCAGGTATTTCAATGGATGAAGTTAGGAAGAAATTATTCGCTATGTCGCTGTCTGGTAAAGCAGCGCATTGGTATAAACTACTGAAGGATGGGCATTCTCTTGATTAGAAGGATATTGTGCCTTTATTTTATTCTAAATTCTATCCTCCAAGTGAAATTCACAAAGACCGAAACCGCATATATAATTTCTGGCCTCATGATGGAGAGTGTATTGCCCAAGCATGGGAGAGATTGAAGTCTTTAATGCTCAAATGCCCCATTCATGAGCTTCATGGTAATATCATCATTGATAATTTCTATGCAAGACTTTCTTTTCAAGATAAAACCTTGCTGGATACTACTTGTTATAGATCATTCACACACAACAAAGAAGAGTTTAAATGGGACCTTCTTGATCGGATCCAAGAGAATACTGAAGGATGGGAGAACGACAAAGGTAGAGAGTCAGGTATAAATTATGATTATGAATGCATTGAAACTTTTATGGATACTGATAAATTTCGTAATATGAGTGCTACTTATGGTCTTGACTCTCAAGTTGTTGCAAATTTTTATAAAGCTTTTGCCTCTCATTTTGAATTGCCTAGGAAGAATTTTGATAAGTATCATGAACCTTACAAAGATAAAACTGCTCACCTATAGGTAAATGTATTGAAGTTAAAACTGTTGATAACATTCTTCCTGAAGCCTATATCGAAAAAATTCCTTTTCCTACTAAAATGAAGGAGTATTCTGTTATAACTAGTGTGGTTAATAAAAGTGCAAAGAAACCTATAGAACCTGAGGAGCAAATAAATGTTGAACCTGCTATTGCAATAGTTAAAGATCTTGTGACTGAAAATGTAGAAGATGGTCACATCATTTTCTGTGAAGATGCTTCTAATATTGTTTCACATCCTAGTAAGTCTAGGAAAGCCAGTGTTCCTATGCTCTCTGTTAGAATTGGTGATCATTGTTATTATGGTTTATGCGATATTGGTGCAAGTATTAGTGCCATTCCTTATGAGCTTTACACGGAAATCATGCATGAAATTGGTTCTTGTGAACTTGAAGATATTGATGTGGTTATCCGGCTAGCTAATAGAGAAACTATCTCTCCTATTGGTATTGTTCGAGATGTTGAAGTTTTATGTGGTAAGATTAAATATCCTGCTGACTTTTTGGTACTTGGTTCTGCTGCTAGTAAGATTTATCCTATCATTTTTGGTAGACCTTTTCTAAATACTTGTGGAGCTGTTATAGATTGCAAGAAAGAGAAAATTGTGACTAAATTTGCTGGTGAATCTTATGAGTTTAATTTCTCTAAATTTGCCAAAGTTCCTTATAAAGCTGAATTGCCTAATAATGATTTTAGAGTTGAACAACTTGCATCTATTGCTCTTGCTCCTAGTAATCCTTTGCAGCAACATTTGGAGGATCATGAGAGTGAAGTATTTAGGGAAGAAAGGAATGAGCTTGATGAAATTTTCCTTCGACAACCTATTCTTAAACATGACTTACCGGTTGAAGATCTAGGTACAACACCACCACCAAAGGAAGATCCTGTTTTTGATTTGAAACCATTGCCTGATAATCTTAAGTATGCTTATATTGATGATAAGAAAACATATCCTGTTATTATTAGTGCTAAGCTTTCAGATTTTGAGGAAGAAATATTATTGGAAATATTGAAGAAACATCGAGGAGCTATTGGCTACACTCTTGATGACTTGAAGGGGATTTCTCCCTCTATTTGCCAACATGCCATCAACATGGAAGATGATGCGAAGCCTGTTGTTGAACATCAGCGTCGTCTAATTCCTAAAATGAAGGATGTGGTAAGGAATGAGGTATCGAAACTTCTTGAAGCTGGTAGTATATATCCTATTGCTGATAGTAGATGGGTTAGTCTTGTACATTGTGTTCCTAAGAAAGGAGGAATAACTGTTGTACCTAATGATAATGATGAGCTCATTCCTCAAAGAGTAGTTGTAGGGTATAGAATGTGCATTGATTTTCGTAAGGTTAATAAAGTTACTAAGAAAGATCATTACCCTTTACCATTTATTGATCAAATGCTAGAAAGGTTGTCTAAAAATACTCATTTCTGCTTTCTTGATGGTTATTCTGGGTTTTCACAAATTGCTGTTAGAGCTAAAGATCAAGAGAAAACCACTTTCAGTTGTCCCTATGGAACTTATGCTTATAGGCGTATGCCTTTTGGTTTATGTAATGCTCCTGCTACTTTTCAAAGATGCATGTCTGCTATTTTTCATGGTTTTTGTGAAAAGATTGTAGAGGTTTTCATGGATGATTTTTCTGTCTATGGGAATTCTTTTGATAATTGTTTGCGAAACCTTGATAAAGTTTTGCAGAGGTGTGAAGAAACTAACCTTGTTCTTAATTGGGAGAAATGCCACTTTATGGTTAATGAAGGAATTGTATTGGGACATAAAATTTCTGAAAGAGGTATTGTTGGGGGGATAACCCCCGGTATGCCAAAGGCATGCCAAACCGGATGGTTTGAGCCATCAAGATACCGGTTTGATCTTCATTCCGGACTGTCAGTTTAGGCTTTTGGCTAAGGAAGTCTATACCGGTATGCCCCAAAGAAGGACATGCCGGAACAAGATGATAAGATACCGGACTACCGGTATGAGCAAGCTGGTCAAAGATTCTTCCAAGAACTAGAAGACAAAGATGAGCTAAGCAAAGTGGCTTTAAACGAAGCCATGACGCAAAAGATGAAGATGACGCCCAAAGAAGCCGGAGGACATCAGCCTCCCTGATTAAAGAAGATACCGGCGTCATCTATGATTAAAGTAGCTTTATAAAGTAGCTTTGTAAAGTAGTTTGTCTGTTCAAACATGCCATTAGGGTTTCTTCCCCTGTAAGCCACCCTATCCCCTATATAAGGAGAGGGGGCAGCCTCCTTCACGGGCACGGGATAGACGAGAGCTTCATGTACGAAAACCACTTGTAACCATGTTCATGCAATAGAGAAGATCTGGAACGGAGTTCATCCTTGTGTCTCTCTTCTTCTACCTTTGGCCTTGGCCAAGTTCTCGAGGAAAGCACCCGGAAGTTCATCCTACTTGATCCAAAACCCTCCCCTGAATCCTCTAGCGTCCAACTCGGCCCCAACTTAAGCCATCCCATGGCATCTGTCTGTTCACCACGACAACAGTTGGCGCCCACCGTGGGGCTGGAAGTGGCGCTTGCTGGAGTTTACATTCGGGCGGGCATCCTCGACATCAACGGCGAGCGCACGGTGTCCGCGCTCGTGCAACATATCTACAACATGGACTTCATCAACGATAACGCAGGCTGCTTCGCCAACGGCGGCAAGTTCCCGCAGAACGGCCGCACCACGAGTTCGGCAGCCACCGCGTCTACTTCGGCACCGTCCCGGTGCGCCAGCGCGGATCTGCCCAGATGGCTGTGCACTGGCCGTGCCGCCGGCAGCGTGGAGGTCATGATGGCTGGCGTGGTCAACACCGGCAAAGGAGCTGTAGAAGAGGGAGCTGAGCGTGCGGCATCGACTCGTCCGGCAAAGCCACCGCTGGAGCGTGACGCAGACGCCGCGGGAGCATCTTCAGCACCACCGACAACCCCTCTCCAAGCGGCGATGCACACGCTGGCAACGCCCATCGCGCAGAACATCGACCCGGCAAAGGCTCAGGAGGAGCTGGAGGCCACGCGCAAGGCGCTGCTTACCGGTGGCGCAGACATCATCCGGGCTCAGCGCGAGCTGAACCTAACCTTACGTGAGTATAACGCTGCCCATGGCTTTGCTTCTGTTAGCGCCCAGGCTGCTAGGATACCGGAAAACCGGCTAAAAGCTCGCAACCTAGACCAGGATCTGCGTAAGGAAGTTCTTGCCGGCAAAAGTACCTCTATATCTGTAAGCATCGTAGAAAAGCCAAAGTACAGTAGCTCGGATAAAACTATAAAAGCTGCTAAGGCCGCGATGGAAATGTGTGAATCGTTGTATGGAGATGAATTAGCAAACTAGCAGGATAGAGTTAGAGAATTACTTGATGTGATACAGGCACAAAATGATGAGCTTGCTAGAATGAACAAAGCAGCGCTCGAGGCAAAATCAGCCCGGTCAACAAAAGTTGCCGGAAGCAAATCCCATGGTCAGGCATCGTCCCCTCATCCGGATAAAAGAAGAGAAAAAGAAGTGAATGCGCGGCAAATGACCGTGTACGATCCGGTCCTTGCCGAAAAACAAAAAGCCGGGCCACACGATGCCGGAAGAAAAAGCTATGGAGCAGGTCGCGGTTATGCCGGAAATGGCTATGCCGGAGATGACCGTGCCGGAAATGGTTATGCCGGAAACAATCATGCCGGTAGACATGAAACCGGGCAAAATTATCGAGCTGCAAGGGCAGCGTATGTTGAAGAAGAAATGCCACCACCAAGGTACCGGCAGGCAAGAGCCGCGGAGCCGGAAGGATATGATGAGGCAGATTCCGAGGTGGAACGAACCAAGGCCCGTCGGAACCCTTTGGGAGAACGACTGGGAGACAGATGCCTACCAGGCCAGGATGCGAGGCACAGGCTGGATAGAGTTTATCTTTCCGAAATGATTGAATCCGAAGGTCCTCCTGGCCCTAAGTGTTTTGGTCCGCGGATCATGAGAGAAGAGCCACCGGTACGCAATTTCCAATTGCCCCGGGATACAAAAACATATGACGGCACCACTAAGCCGGAAGATTGGCTGGCGGACTATGTCACTGCTGTTTATGTCGCTGGTGGCGGAGTAAACCGGCGTTGGGCCGTAAGAATCATACCATCCTACCTGGTAGGACCTGCCCGCATCTGGCTTAACAACTTGCCGACAGGAAGCATACATGGATGGTTGGACTTTGAGGAAGCCTTTGTGAGCAACTTCAGTAGCACTTACAAGCGGCCAAACCGGCCCCAGCAGCTTGCTTTATGCCAGCAGCGTTCAGGTGAAACAGACCGGGATTATCTCATTCGATGGAACTCCATGAGGAATACATGTGAAGGAGTGATTGAAGCACAAGCAATTGCTTGGTTCAGTCAAGGATGTCGGAGAGGATCACCATTGTGGCAAAGGCTGCAGAGGAACATGCCAAGCACATTGGCTGAAATGATGCGAGTGGCGGAAAACTATGCGTTGGGAGATCCGCTGCAACCGGCAGTGCAAGCCGAGCCGGCACAGTCAGGACAACCCCGGCAAGATCATCACCGGGATAACCGGCATAACAAGAGAAGGGAAGATTTTCCGGATCGAAGATATGGTCCGCAGCAAGTAGCCGCGGTACAGGAAAATTCCAGCCCCAGTGGAAGCCAAAGGCAAAAAGCTGGATCGCAGCCGTGGGCGGGTCCTAAAAAGAAGTGGGTTGAAAAGGAAAAGTGGGGACAGAAAAAAGATTGGCAGGAAAACATGAGGTACACCTTGGAAGCGGCGATGGACCAGCCGTGCAAGCTTCACACCCCGCATCCGTCAAAACCGGCAAACCATTTGACAAAAGATTGCTCATGGATCAAACACTTGATGTTGAGAGGTGCAGCAAAAGATGCACAAGCACAAGGCTGTTCCACAGTACTACCACCACCACCTCTTACCGGAGCCAACACCATACCGGTACAGCTGCACCAGCAAGTTAACCGGGTGGAGGAGAATCGTGATCAACCACCTCCACCGGCACCTTTGGGCCGGAATGTTTACGAAGACCCACATTTGTGCATGGTTGTCTTTGTCACTGAACCAACCGACAGGCAAAGCGTGCATCGCCGTTCCATGGAAGTGAACGCAGTGATGCCGGCAGTACCCAAATACATGTTGTGGTCAGATCAGGAAATTACCTGGTCGTTCAAGGATCACCCCAAGATCATGCCGAATCCGGGTGGTTACGCTCTTGTTGTGGACCCAATCATGCGAGGGCCAGAGACTCGAGTCAAGTTCAGCAAGGTGCTGATAGACAACGGAAGCAGCATAAACATCATGTACAAGCATACAATGCGTACACTAGGCATAACGGAAAACATGCTCCAACCAACTCACACAACGTTCCATGGGATCGTTCCGGGCCTGTCCTGTGCACCGGTAGGAAAAGTCCGGGTGGATGTGTCGTTCGGAGGACGTGACAATTGCCGGGTGGAAAATATTCTGTTTGAAGTGGTGGACTTAGATAGTCCTTACCATGCACTGCTTGGAAGACCGGCATTGGCAGCATTCATGGCCTCAACCCATACGGCGTACCTCAAGATGAAGATGCCGGCACCTCGCGGACCCTTAACCGTGGTGGGAAACTATAAAGTCTCGATGGAAACCGCTTCCGCCGGATCAAACCTAGCTGAATCGCTGGTGATCGCGGAGGAAAAGAAAAGGATGCAAACTGCTGTAGCGCTGGCTCAATCATCAAAGATGAGCTTAGCGGCAATGAGTGGAAACTTGGGCACACCGACGTTCAAGCCAACGAATGAAACAAAGGACATTGTGCTGGATCCGGCTTACCCAGAGCGCACCGTTCGTATCGGTGCCGGCCTCAGCCAAGCATAGGAAAGCGCGCTCGTCAGCTTCCTCCGTGAGAATCGGAATATCTTCGCCTGGTCTACTTATGACTTGGTGGGTTTTCCGAGGGAGCTGGCTGAGCACTCTCTGAACGTCCGAAAGGATGCTAAGCCGGTGCGTCAACCTTTACGCCGGTTCGCTGAAGACAGGAGGAAAATCATTGGAGAAGAAGTTACCAAGCTACTTGTTGCCGGTTTCATCATGGAAGTCACACATACTTAGTGGCTGGCCAATCCGGTAATGGTTGAAAAGAAAAAAGAAGAGAACCTGGAGGCAAAAGCTCCAAAGGTGTGGCGCATGTGCATCGACTACACCAACCTCAACAAAGCTTGCCCAAGAGATCCTTTCCCCTTACCCCGGATCGATCAGGTGATTGATTCCACTGCTGGGTGTGAGTTGCTGTCTTTTTTGGATGCCTATTCCGGTTTCCACCAAATCCCCCTGAAAAAGGAAGATCAAATAAAAACTGCGTTCATTACCCCGCACGGGGCTTATTGCTATGTTACTATGCCTTTCGGTTTGCGCAACGCTGGTGCAACGTACCAGCGCTGTATGCAAAAATGCTTGTTTGATCAAATCGGAAAAAATGTGCAAGTCTATGTGGACGATATCGTGATAAAAACCAAGGTAAAAGACACCTTAATCGATGACATCCGGCAAACATTTGATAACCTAAGACGGTTCCGGATGAAACTCAATCCGGCAAAATGCACCTTTGGTGTCCCTGCCGGTAAGCTGCTTGGTTTTCTTGTGTCAAGCCGGGGCATTGAAGTCAATCCGGTAAAAATCCGAGCAATAGAAAGAATGACTGTCCCACGAGAACTAAAAGATGTGCAGAAGTTTACCGGAAGCTTGGCATCGCTAAGCCGGTTCATAAGCAGGCTAGGAGAAAAGGCTTTGCCGCTCTATGCCTTAATGAAAAAGTCCGATACTTTTGTCTGGACCACGCAGGCAGACGCAACGTTTAAAGAGCTAAAAACCATGCTTGCAACGGCCCCGATTTTGGCCTCGCCTTTGGAGAGGGAGCCCATGTTGTTGTACATAGCAGCAACCAACCGGGTTGTGAGTGTTGTGGTTGTGGTGGAACGAGAAGAGGAAGGAAAAACCGTGCAAAGGCCGGTATAATACTTGAGCGAGGTGCTCTCTTCTTCAAAACAAAACTACCCACATTTCCAAAAAATGACATATGGTGTGTTCATGGCCGCCACTAAACTAAAGCACTATTTCGAGGAGCACCCCATGAAAGTGGTAAGTGAAGCACCCATCTCCGATATCATGGGTAACAAAGATGCCAGTGGCCGGATTGCAAAATGGGCAATTCAGTTGTCACCATACGTGCCGGCATACGAAAGAAGAGATGCCATAAAATCACAAGCTTTAGCTGAATTCCTAGTTGATTGGGCGGAAATGCAGTACAAGCCACCAGAACACAAAGTGGAGTACTGGAAGATGCACTTTGACGGATCCAAGCTCAAAGAAGGTCTAGGTGCCGTTGTGGTACTCACCTCACCAAAGGGAGATCATCTCCGGTATGTTTTGCAAGTGCACTTTAGGGCATCAAACAATGTCGCTGAGTATGAGGCTCTGATACATGGGCTTAAGGTCGCAAAAGAAATCGGTGCGCATCGGATCATTTGCTACGGCGATTCAGATCTTGTGGTGCAGCAGTGTTCCGGAGATTGGGATGCAAAAGATGCCAACATGGCCTCATACCGGTTTCATGTGCAAAAGATTGCCGGTTTCTTTGAAGGCTGTGAATTTCATCATGTGCCACGGGCTGAACATGAAGCCGCGGATGCTTTATCTAAGCTAGGTTCGTCCAGGCAAGAAATTCCTCCCGGAATAGCCTTGGCACACTTAAGAGTTCCTTCAATCAAACCAAGCCCGGAGTCGGAATCAATTTTTGTACCGGAGTCACATGTGGTACCAATGGACATTGACGAAGGAAACCCGGGGACTGTTCCGGCACACTCGGGGACTGCTGCAGTGAACCGGGGGACTCCACCGGTAAGCTCAGGGACTGCAACGCCCATACCGGAAGAAGCAATGCTTGTGGACAGCATGGATATAGATGTGCCGGTGTTTGTGATTAGAGAAGCACCATCCTGGGTTAAACCTATTAAGGAATTCCTGATCAACGACACCTTGCCGCTTGACGAAACCGAGTCAAGAAGAATCCAGCGGAGAGCCAAGGCCTACACCTTCATCAATGGCGAGGTCTACAAGAGAAGTGTTACCGGTGTCCTCCAAAGATGTGTGGAACCGGAAGAGGGAAAAGAAATGCTCAAGGAGATACACCAAGGGGAATGTGGGCATCATGCGTCGTCAAGGGGGCTGGTGGCAAAAGTGTTCCGGCATGGCTTCTACTGGCCAACAGCTTTGGAGAATGCTGAGGATTTGGTGAGAAAGTGCAATGGTTGCCAGAGGTACGCCAAGCAAAATCATACCCCAGCTTCCGGCCTGAAAACCATACCGTTAACATGGCCATTTGCTGTTTGGTGCCTGGACATGGTTGGACCGTTCAAAACAGCAAGGGGAAACATGACCCATATCTTGGTAATGGTGGATAAATTCACCAAGTGGCTGGAAGTGAAGCCTATCGCAAAATGTGATGGCCACACAGCGGTGAAATTCTTAAAAGATGTCATCCTCCGGTATGGATATCCACATAGCATCATCACTGATAATGGCTCAAACTTTGCCCAAGGAGAATTCAAACGATTCTGTGAAAACAACAACATCCGGCTGGATTTGTGCTCAGTGGCGCATCCACAAGGCAATGGCCAAGTCGAAAGAATCAATGCGCTAGTGCTTTCCGGCATAAAACCAAGGCTCATTGAACCACTTGAAAAGACACCGGGCTGTTGGCTCGACGAGCTGCCGGCAGTGCTGTGGAGCATAAGAACAACTCCAAACCGGTCTACCGGGTACACTCCATTCTTCATGGTTTACGGAGCAGAAGCGGTAATACCAACCGACATTCTCCATGACTCTCCAAGGGTGCAACTCTATACCGAACAAGAGGTAAAAGAGGCCCGAGAAAACGATGTGGACTTGCTAGAAGAAGCAAGAGAACTGGCACTGGCAAGAACATCCATTTACCAGCAAAACCTCAGACGCTACCACAGCCGGAAGGTTAACCCGAGAGTTTTCCGGGAAGGAGATCTGGTGCTACGCCTAGTGCAACGCACTGAAGGCCGACATAAACTTTCACCTCCTTGGGAAGGGCCGTTCATTGTAAGCAAAGCACTGCACAATGATGCCTACTATCTAATTGATGCACAGGAATGGAAAGAAGGAAAGGCGGACAAATCCGGAGACGAGACCAAGCGTCCGTGGAACATAGCATTGTTGCGTCCTTTCTACTCTTGAAGTTGTACTGTAAGAAGTTCCTTTTTGTACCTTGTGCTATGAATAAAAAGACTCCGGCACCTCGAATGTTTCTCGGGGACTGCCTCTATCAAACTTGCATGAAATCTGTTTATTTTTTCTGTTTGCCGGTTGCTTCTTGAACATCTTTTCTTTCCGGTTTAGTAACGTGCTAAACCTACCGGAGTCTTCGACTCTGCTGCTGTCCGCAAACCGGCTTCATGGCAAGCAAGATAAACCGGTAGGAATTAAGCACGTGAACTGCGAAAAGAGGAAGTGGGAACAAGTAATCCAGAAAAGCTTAACTAACCCCGGTTTAACCAGTTTTTTGTGAAAAAATTCGAATTTTTCCTAAGTTCAAGGAAGTGTCCGCTTGGCAAAAGAACCTTGTAACTCATACGCCAAAACACCCAAAAGAGGTAGGCAGAGGCAAGGGGAAAGAACCAAGTGTGCATCAAATTGGATGCGGAAACAATCCCGAAATCTTCACAGTGCAAGATAAAAGCAAATGACAAAAGCAATATGCTAAGTTAATCAACCAACATAACTTAATAAGTTTCCGGTATGCAACATACCGGCATAAAGTTGCATCACAACCAAAATGACAAGTTTCATATTACATCATAAACCCCGGCATACCGGGGTAGAATTTAACGACCATTGTTTTTTGGAGCTCAGATACGGCAAAGGCAAATAAGCATGTCACGATAAAAGTTCAAACAGCGGGGGCTTCTGGAGGAGCGTCACCAGCCTCTGGATCCTCCGGAGTGGCGTCACCGTCACCAGCACCTTCGTCTTCATCCTCCTCCTCTTCTTCCTCATCGCTGAGGTAGTCGTGGACGCCTTCGGGAGGAGAGATGAAGGTGCGAACCGGCGCATACTCAGCAAGTCGATAGGCACGATCCTGCCGCTTCGTGGTGAGAATCGGATCCATATCGGTGGGAGCATTTTCACGCACACCCTGAAGAGCATCCAGGTCCAGATCCGGATACCAGGAGCACGCGGCGCGCAGCGCGGTATCTGCTCCGGCACGAGCCGCGGAGCACTGCCATTCGCGGATCCGGTGCCCTGCGTCTTTCAGCCGGTTGGCGGTAAGGGTGACGTTGGCCGGTATAGCTTCCCCAGGCCACAGCACCTTGCAGATCTGAATGGCAACGTCCGGAAGGTCGGCGAGACTCCGGTCCACGGAGCGTATATGTTGCACTCGGGCGGAGAGTGCGACCAAATAGTCGTACCCATCCCAGTGCGCATCCATGTTGGGAAATTCTCGCGCCACCCTGTCATCCATAACCTTCTTCACAGCGTGTGTCTGGGAGTCCGGGAAGTGCTCTACAAAGGAAGGAAAAATCATAAGGGTAAGTTACCGGGGAACAGTATACCGGAAGAAAAAGAAC
>NC_061514.1:168235259-168320858 GCF_022539505.1 Lolium rigidum
ACCCCTCTCCAAGCGGCGATGCACACGCTGGCAACGCCCATCGCGCAGACCTTATATTGTCGATTCAAAAGTCACAGTTCATACTGATCATGCTACAATTAGGTACCTTATGGAAAAGAAAGACGCTAAGCCAAGGCTTATTAGATGGGTGCTTCTTTTGCAAGAATTTGATTTACATATTGTAGATAGGAAAGGTGCTGATAATCCTGTTGCTGATAATTTGTCTAGATTGAAAAATATTGCTTATGATCCTGTTCCTGTTAATGATAGTTTTCCAAATAAACAATTGGTTGTAATAAAGGTGAGCTCGCGAGATAGTCCTTGGTATGCTGATTATGCTAACTTTATTGTTTCGAAGTATTTGCCTCCAACTTTTTCAGCTCAGCAAAGGAGGAAATTCTTTTATGACTTGAGACATTATTTTTGGGATGACCCACACTTATATAAAGAAGGAGTGGATGGTATTATGCGAAGATGTGTCCCTGAATATGAACAACGAGAAATATTGAGTAAGTGTCATGGTAGTGCTTACGGAGGACATCACGCCGGAGATAGGACCGCACAAAAGGTTCTACAGTCGGGTTTTTATTGGCCAACCCTCTTCAAAGATGCAAGAAAGTTTATTTTATCTTGTGATGAATGTCAAAGAGTTGGTAATATCTCTAGACGCAATGAAATGCCTATGAATTATACTCTTGTTATTGAACCATTTGATTGTTGGGGATTTGACTTCATGGGTCCTTTCCTTCTTCGAAGGTAACACTCATATACTTGTTGCTGTTGATTATGTTACTAAATGAGTGGAAGCCATACCCACGAAAAGTGCTGATGGTGAGACTTCTCTAAAAATGCTTTTAGATGTTATTTTTCCTAGATTTGGAGTACCTAGATATATTATGACTGATGGAGGTTCTCACTTTATTCATGGTGGTTTTAGAAAAACTCTTGCTAAATATGGTATTAATCATAGAATTGCTTCAGCTTATCATCCTCAAACTAGTGGGTAAGTAGAATTATCAAATAGAGAAATTAAATCTATCTTGCAAAAGACCGTTAATAAATCTAGAATAAATTGGGCTAGTAAGTTAGAAGAAGCATTGTGGGCTTATAGAACTGCTTATAAAAATCATATGAGAATGTCTCCTTATAAAATGGTTTATGGAAAATCTTGTCATTTACCTTTAGAATTAGAGCACAAAGCTTATTGGGCTGTAAGAGAACTTAATAAAGATTTTAAACTAGCCGGTAAGAAAAAGTTGCTACAATTGAGTTCTTTAGATGAATGGAGAAGTGAAGCATATGAAAATGCTAAACTTTTTAAGGAGAAAGTTAAGAAATGGCATGATAGAAGAATTATTAAAAGAGAATTTAATGTTGGAGATAAAGTCCTATTGTATCGGTCTCTGTCTCAGATTTTTTGCGGGAAATTGCTCTCAAAATGGGAAGGACCATATGTCATTGAGGAGGTGTATCGTTCGGAGCAATAAAAATTGCCTCGCTGAAAGATGATGCTACACAAGTGGTGAATGGACAAAGATTCAAGCATTATATTTCGGAGATTCTTATAATGAAGATATTGATGTTATTCAAGTGGTGACTCCGGAAGCTTTCATCAAAGACCAAATTGACAGTTCTGCAGAGTTCGACTTTGAATAGGTAACAATTTTAATAGTAAAAAGTCCGCGTTTAACTTTCCGAACAATATTTCTGCTATTTTTGGAAAATATGAAAAATTACGAGATCGAAACGGAGTGGAGGAGACGCGCGAGGGCACGTCCCCACGTGGGGGCGCGGGCCCCAGCCTGGCCGCGCCGCCCTATGGGGACGGCCCCTCGGAGTCCCTTTTCCACTCGTTTTCGACCTGGTACTTTCCTTTTGTCGTGAAAATATTTGCTATATAATCCCCCGGACCCTCCGAGATCCGTATATCGTTTTCTCGTCTTGTTTTGTTTCGAGCTGTTTCTGCCAGGATCTGTTTTTGATCTAGAAGCACCATGGTCTCCAACAACAAGGACAAGGGGCCTATGTGATGGGATTCGTAGCATAGAAAACAAAAAATTCCTACCGCAAGAACGAAAACCAAGCCAAGATCTAGTAGACGGTAGCAACGACGAGATGAAGAGACTAACCCTCGAAGATTCGCAAAGCTTAACGAGATTAGATCTCGGGGTGGATGTAGACGATCACTTGCCGCTTGCAAAAGCGCGTAGAAGATCTTGATCTCGACGGTGCCACAATCGGGCAGCACCTCCGTACTCGGTCACACGTTCGGTGTTGATGAAGATGACGTCCTTCTCCCCGTTCTAGCGGGCAGCGGAAGTAGTAGATCCTCCTAGGAATCCCGACAGCACGACGGCGTGGTGGCGGTGGTGGAGAACTCCGGCAGGGCTTCGCCTAAGCGTATGCGGGAGTTGTGGTGGACTGGGGTGCGGCCAACTGTGGTGCTTGGGGTGGCCGGCCCCCTCCCCTTGCCCCTCATTATATAGTTGGAAGCCCCAAGAGTTGGATCCCAAGTCTTCGAATAAGACCCCAAAAGAAAACCTACCTTTGGTGGGAAACCTATCCAAGGAGGGAGTCCTACTCAAGGTGGGACTCCCACCTTTCCTTGGTGGGGGGGTGGCTGGCCACCACAGGTGGAGTCCACCTGGGACTCCTCCTCTAGGGTTTGGCCGGCCATGGATGTGGAGTCCCTCCGGGACTCCACCTTCCATAGTGCGTTTCTTCCGGACTTTTCTAGAACCTTCTAGAACCTTCCATAAATGCACCAGATCATTTCCAAACTTGGAATATGACTTCGTATATATGAATCTTATTCTCCAGATCATTTCGGAACTCCTCGTGATGTCCTGGATCCAATCCGAGACTCCGAACAAAACTTCGAACTCCATTCCATATTCCATATCTACTCAAACGACATCAAACCTTAAGTGTGTCACCCTACGGTTAGCGAACTATGCAGACATGGTTGAGACTTTCTCTCCGACCAATAACCAATAGCGGGATCTGGAGATCCATAATGGCTCCCACATATTCAACGATGACTTAGTGATCGAATGAACCATTTACATACGATACCGATTCCCTTTGTCTCGCGATATATTACTTGTCCGAGGTTTGATCATCGGTATCATGATACCTTGTTCAACCTCGTCTCCTGACAAGTACTCTTTACTCGTACCGTGGTATGTGGTCTCTTATGAACCATTCATATGCTTGCAAGCCATTTAGACGACACTCCACCGAGAGGGCCCAGAGTATATCTAGCCGTCATCGGGATGGACAAATTCCACTGTTAATCCATATGCCTCAAGCTCATACTTTCCGGATATCTAATCCCACCTTTATAACCACCCATTTACGCAGTGGCGTTTGATGTAATCAAAGTACCCTTCCGGCATAAGTGATTTATATGATCTCATGGTCGAAAGGACTTGGTAACTATGTATCGAAAGCTTATAGCAAATGAACTTAATGACGTGATATTATGCTACGCTTAATTGGGTGTGTCCATTACATCATTCACATAATGACATAACCTTGTCATTAATAACATCCAATGTTCATGATCACGAAACGATGATCATCTATTAATCAACAAGCTAGTTATACAAGAGGCTTACTAGGGACTTCTTGTTGTTTACATAACACACATGTATCAATGTTTCGGTTAATACAATTATAGCATGGTATATAAACATTTATCATAAACACAAAGATATATAATAACCAATTTATTATTGCCTCTTGGGCATATCTCCAACAGTCTCCCACTTGCACTAGAGTCAATAATCTAGATTACATTGTAAGGTACCTAACACCCATGGCATTCTGGTGTTGGTCATGCTTTGCCCTAGGGAGAGCTTTAGTCAACGGATCTTCTACATTCAGATCAGTGTGTACTTTGCAAATCTTTACTTCTCCATCTTCGATGTACTCACGAATCGAATGAAAACGCAGCTTGATATGCTTTAGCTTCTTGTGTGACCTTGGTTCTTGTGCATTGGCGATGACACCCATGTTGTCACAATAAATGACTAGTGGGTCCAATGCACTAGGAACCACAGCGAGCTCAACAATGAACCTCTTCATCCATACCGCTTCCGATGAAGCCTCCGAAGCCGCTATGTATTCCGATTCTGTTGAAGACTTCGCCACCGTGCACTGCTTGGAGCTGCACCAGCCTATCTGCAACACCATTCAATATAAACACGTACCCAGACTGAGACTTAGAG
The DNA here is from genome assembly GCF_022539505.1 of Lolium rigidum. Taxonomy (NCBI): domain Eukaryota; kingdom Viridiplantae; phylum Streptophyta; class Magnoliopsida; order Poales; family Poaceae; genus Lolium; species Lolium rigidum. The sequence continues at coordinate 168,239,492 of NC_061514.1, forward strand.
TCATCAGGATCAGTGTTCCAACTTGCATCGGTGTAACTAGTTACAACGAGCTCTTGGTCACCGCCATAACAAAGAAACATATCCTTAGTTCTTTTCAAGTACTTCAGGATATTCTTGACCGCTGTCCAGTGTTCCATTCCTGGATCACTTTAATATCTGCTAGTCAAACTAACAGCATGTGCTATATCCGGTCTAGTACACATCATGGCATACATGATAGAGCCTACTGCCGAGGCATAGGGGATCTGATTCATCCTCTCTCTTTCTTCTGCCGTAGCTGGACCTTGAGTCTTGCTCAAGACCTTACCTGGCAACATCGGTAAGAACCCTTTCTTACTTTCATCCATTCTAAACTTCTTTAGAATCTTGTCCAGGTATGTACTCGTGAAAGCCCTATTAGGCGTCTTGATCTATCTCTATAAATCTTGATGCCTAAAATGTACGCTGCTTCACCAAGGTCCTTCATTGAAAAACACTTATTCAAATAACCTTTTACACTCCTTAATAGTTCTATATCATTCCCAATCAATAATATGTCATCTACATATAATATCAGGAATGCTACAGAGTTCCCACTCACTTTCTTGTAAATACAGGCCTCTCCATGGCACTGTATAAACCCGAAGTCTTTGATCACCTTATCAAAGCGTCGGTTCCAACTCCTGGATGCTTGCTTCAATCCATAAATGGAACGCTGAAGTTTGCATACCATGTCAGCATTTTTAGGATCGACAAAACCTTTGGGTTGTACCATATATAACTCTTCCTCAATGTCACCATTAAGGAACGCTGTTTTGACATCCATCTGCCAAATCTCATAATCGAAAAATGCAGCTATTGCTAACAAAATCCTCACAGATTTCAGCTTCGCTACAGGTGAGAAAGTCTCATCGTAGTCAACACCTTGAATTTTTCGGAAACCCTTTGCGACAAGTCGAGCTTTATAGACAGTAACATTACCGTCAGCATCTGTTTTTCTCTTGAAGATCCATTTATTCTCAACAGCCTTGTGGCTATCGAGTAGATCTACCAAAGTCCATACTTTGTTATCATACATGGATCCCATTTCGGATTTCATGGCTTCTTGCCATTTGTTGGAATCTGGGCTCATCATCGCTTCTTCATACGTCGCAGGGTCCTCATCATTGTTGTCCACAATCATGAGATTTAGACAAGGATCATACCAATCAGGAGTGGTACGTTCTCTTGTCGACTCGCGAGGTTCGGTAGCTACCTCGCTCGAAGTTTCATGATCATTATCATTAGCTTCCTCTATTACCGGTGCAGGCGGCACAGGAACATCTTCCGGTACTGCGCTACTCTGATCAACGAGAGAAGGTTCAGTAACCTCGTTGAGTTCTACTTTTCTTCCAGTCACTTCTTTAGTGAGAAACTCTTTCTCAAGAAAGGTTCCGTTCTTAGCAACAAATATTTTGCCTTCGGATCTATGATAGAAAGTATACCCTATAGTTTCCTTAGGGTATCCTATGAAGACGCATTTCTCCGCTTTGGGTTTTAGCTTGTCCGGTTGTAACTTTTTTACATAGGCTTCTGATGCCGTAGATGTACACGTCCGTTGGGAACCCCAAGAGGAAGGTGTGATGCGCACAGTAGAAAGTTTTCCCTCAGAAAGAAGCCAAGGTTGTCGAACCAGTAGGAGCCAAGAAGCACGTGAAGGTTGTTGGTGGAGGAGTGTAGTGCGGCGCAACACCAGTGAAACCGGCGCCAACGTGGAACCTGCACAACACAATCAAGATACTTTGCCCCAACGTAACAGTGAGGTTGTCAATCTCACCGGCTTGCTGAAAACAAAGGATTAAGCGTATCGAGTGGAAGATGGTGTTTGTTTGCAAAGAACAGTAAAAACAATAATTGCAGTAGATTGTATTCAGATGTAAAGAATGGACCGGGGTCCACAGTTCACTAGTGGTGTCTCTCCCATAAGATAACTAACATGCTGGGTGAACAAATTACAGGTGGGCAATTGACAAATAAAGATTCAATACATATCAATGATGATTACTATGAGATTTAATCAGGGCATTACGACAAAGTACATAGACCGCTATCCAGCATGCATCTATGCCTAAATAATCCACCTTCGGGTTAGCATCCGCACCCCTCCGGTATTAAGTTGTAAACAACGAGATAATTGCATTAAGTATGGTGCGTAATGTAATCAACACAAATATCCTTAGACAAAGCATTGATGTTTTATCCCTAGTAGCAACAAGCACATCCACAACCTTAGAACTTTCTCGTCATCGTCCCAGATTAAATGGAGGCATGAACCCACTATCGAGCATAAATACTCCCTCTTGGAGTTACAAGTATCAACTTGGCCAGAGCCTCTACTAGCAACGGAGAGCATGCAAGAACATAAACAACACATATATGATAGATTGATAATCAACTTGACATAGTATTCTAGATTCATCGGATCCCACCAAACACAACATGTAGCATTACAAATAGATGATCTTGATCATGTTAGGCAGCTCACAAGATCTAAACAATGATAGCACAAGCGGAGAAGAAAACCATCTAGCTACTGCTATGGACCCATAGTCCAAGGATGAACTACTCACGCATCAATCCGGAGGCGGGCATGATGATGTAGAGCCCCTCCGGTGATGATTCCCCTCTCCGGCAGGGTGCCGGAGGTGATCTCCAGAATCCCCCGAGATGGGATTGGCGGCGGCGGCGTCTCTGGAAGGTTTTCCGTATCGTGGCTCTCGGTACAGAGGGTTTCGCGACGAAGGCTTTAAGTAGGCGGAAGGGCGGAGTCGGAGGGGTCACGGGGGCCCCACACGCTAGGGCCACGCGGGCCCCCTAGGCCGCGCCGCCCTAGTGTGGCGGCGCCCCGTGGCCCCACTTCCTTTCCCCCTCGGTCTTCTGGAAGCTTCGTGGAAAAATAGGACCCTGGGCGTTGATTTCGTCCAATTCCGAGAATATTTCCTTACTAGGATTTCTGAAACCAAAAACAGCAGAAAACAACAACTAGCGCTTCGGCATCTTGTTAATAGGTTAGTGCCGGAAAATGTATAATAATGCTGTAAAGTATGTATAAAATATTCAAGTATTGTCATAAAAGTAGCATGGAACATAAGAAATTATAGATACGTTTGAGACGTATCAAGCATCCCCAAGCTTAGTTCCTACTCGCCCTCGAGTAGGTAAACGATAACACAAATAATTTCTGAAGTGACATGCTACCAACATAACCTTGATCAACATTATTGTAAAGCATATGAGATGGATGGAGTGATCTGAAGCAAAAGATTGCTAACAAAGATAATGACTAAACAAATGAATCATATAGAAAAACTTTTCATGAATAGTACTTTCAAGACAAGTATCAATAAGACTTGCATAAGAGCTAACTCATAAGCAATAAATTCTTAGTAGAATGCATTGAAGCAACACAAAGGATGATTAAGTTTCAGCAATTGCTTTCAACTTGTAACATGTATATCTCATGGATATTTGTCAACATAGAGTAATATAACAAGTGCAATAAGTAAACATGTAAGAATCAATGCACACAGTTAACACAAGTGTTTTCTTCTAAGATAGAAAGAAGTGGGTAGACTGACTCAACATAAAGTAAAAGAATGGCCCTTCGCAGAGGGAAGCATGGATTACTATTTTTGTACTAGAGCTTTTGTTTTGAAAACATAGAAACAATTTTGCCAACGGTAGTAATAATTCATATGTGCTATGCATAATACTTCCTACAAGTTGCAAGTCTCATGCATAGAGTACTAATAGTGCTCGCACCTTGTCCTAATCAGCTCGGATAACACGGATTATCATTGCATGACATATGTTTCAACCAAGTGTCACAAAGGGGTACCTCTATGCCGCCTGTACAAAGGTCTAAGGAGAAAGCACGCATTGGATTTCTCGCTTTTGATTATTCTCAACTTAGACATCCATACCAGGACAACATAGACAACATATAATGGACTCCTATTTTAATGCTTAAGCATTCAAAAACAGATAATATTCTCATAAGAGATTGAGGTTGTATGTCCAAACTGAAACTTCCACCATGATACATGGCTTTAGTTGGCGGCCCAATGTTCTTCTCTAACATTATGCATACTCAAACCATTTGATCATGAAATCACACTTACTTCAGACAAGACGAACATGCATAGCATCTCACATGATATCCAACAAAGGTAAAAAGTTGATGGCGTCCCTAGAAACATGGTTACCGCTCAACAAGCAACTTATAAGAACTAAGACACATAACTACATATTCATCACCACAATAGTTTTTAAGCTATTTGTCCCATGAGCTATATATTGCAAAGATAAAGAAATGAAATTTTAAAGGTAGCACTCAAGTAATTTAATTTGGAATGGCAGAAAAATACCATGTAATGGGTAGATATGGTGGACACAAATGGCATGGGTTTTGGCTCAAGGTGTTTGGATGCACGAGAAGCATTTCCTCTCGGTACAAGGTTTGGGCTAGCAAGGTTGTTTGAAGCAAACACAAGTATGAACAGGTACAACAAAACTTACACAAGAACATATTGCAAGCATTATAAGACTCTACATTGTCTTCCTTGTTGTTCAAACACTTTACCAGAAAATATCTAGACTTAGAGAGACCAATCATGCAAACCAAATTTTAACAAGCTCTACGGTAGTTCTCCATTAATAGATTAAACTACATGATGCAAGAGCTTAAACATGATCTTATGAGAGCTCAAACAATTGCCAAGTTATTCCAAACCATATGCAGCATTTTCTGATTCCAACCAAATAGCAATTTAACGAAGCAATTTCAGCTTTCGCCATGAACATTAAAGCACAACTAAGAACACAAGTGTTCCATATGAAAAAGCGGAGCGTAATATCTCCAATATAAGGATGGTGGGATCCAACTTTATTCAAACCAAAGCAAAAATAGAAGCAAATAGACGCTCCAAGTAAAGAACATAAGATGTGATGGAATAAAAATATAGTTTCACTAGAAGTGACCTGATAAGTTGTCGATGAAGAAGGGGATGCCTTGGGCATTGACATAGGCACCCCAAATGGGCCTGCCGAAGATAGTACCCGGGGTTTACTGAAGGCCCACTACCCGAAGAATAAGAAGATTCGGAAGCCCGAGATATATTAAGGAAAGACAGAGTTGTAATAGGAAGTGTTATTTGTAATCTGGCGGGATGAGTTAGAAACCGTCCCGGACTCTGTAAACTTGTGTATTACGAAACCCTCGGCTCCACCTCCTATATAAGGGGGAGTCGAGGGACAAAGAAAGGATCGAATCTATTGTCAACAGAACCCTAGTTTTCATAGTCGTCGAGTACTTTTCGGCTAAAACCTTCGAGATCTACTTGCCCTCTACTTCTAACAAAACCCTAGTCTACAATCTGTAGGCATTGACAAAGTAATCCTTTGTCAATTGGCGCCGTCTGTGGGAATTAGAGGTTGCAAGAAGCTGATCTCGATGGCACGTTCAAGATCGTCGACTTCGTCGGCAGCAAGCAATGCGATGGATCGAGGTAACAAGGGAAAAACTGATCTAGTCAATTTTATTCCTCACCCGCCCTCCCGTATGGATGCATGTGCCTATCCGGAGGAGCCCATCATCATGACGTTCGGAGAATTCCGATTTGGCGTCAACAAGGAAGGATCCTACCGTCTCGAAGATCCGATCTCGTCGGAATTTTCAGCGGTCGATTCTAGCTCTTCGTCGAGTGACGAGAAGTTTTCTTCGCCATGCTTCATCGACACCAAGGCGAAGGGAAAGCTCGTCAAGATCTTCAGCAACACATCCTTCGAGTCGTCTCGCGGACTCCTTTATAAGCGAGCGACTCCGATAGCGTCGACAGCTTCAACTTCATCAACAAATCTGCTGCCATCGGAAAGGTCTTCACCACTCTATACGATGGTGTCACCAATCCCGATAGAAATCAATGCTCAAAATATCATCAGATCTATGCGATCGAAGAGGCAGGCCGATCAGAACCAGAAACATCAGAGGCTTTCGACAATTTGGGAAATCCATACGTCGATCCCGCTAATCTCAGGAGAGGCCTAGGCACTAAATACGTCGGGTCCTCGCCTCGTGATAGAGTACAACTCCCGCAAGCAGCATGGGACAGGGCTGCAAGAGCTATAGATGGTTCAGAACCAATGACCACCACTGCTACTGCACAAGAGCTACAAGCATATCAATATAGACTTGCTCGAATAAGTCGAGAGTTGGAAAAAGAGACAGCATCCTTGAATAGGAGAAAGAGGCGGCTTCCGCGTCTAGCAGGCGTCGAGCAGGACTCAGTCGTCAGTCCGAAACTTCGGCAGATAGCCATAGAGAGGCTCGAAGGAGAGCAAGATCTCGGCTGCAAAATATACCCGAAGGAGAGAGGGGAAACGTAATTCAAAATCTCGACATGTCCTTCATGACGATCGATGACAGGGGAAATATCATCCCAAAAACACCAGAAGCAGGTTACATGGCAACACATGCTTACATCCTCGCATCCAGACCACCTCCTGGAGACCCGAGAGAACCATTGTTCAATATGGCGATGGCTGGAGTAGGAGTTATGGGAACTGCGTTTGCAGCAACGCCTCCCGAAGAAAATCCTAGGAAAAATAGTCCACGACCCACTGCAGCAGTTCAAGACCCCCCAAGAACAAGTGGAGCAAGAGACACAGCAGTTCAAGTAAGAGTGGACAGAGCGCGACAAGAAAGAAGGGAGCGTCAGCACTCACCAGAGGTTGCCGACGAAGATATGTGTGGGCTCCCGTGTTTCACAAGAAGAGTCCGAAAAACTCGAGTCCCAAAAGGGTTCAAGCTACCCGAAAATTTCAAGAAATTCGACGGCCTGCAAGATCCCGAGGATTGGCTCGTGGATTATCTCGAGATGGTGAAATTGGTAGGAGGAACCAGAGCAACAGCTATGCAAAGTATACAAGTCCACTTGAGCGGTGCCGCGAGATCTTGGATCAAGAAACTTCCCCCAGGCTCCATCGACAGCTGGGATAATTTCGAAGACATCTTCGTCAAAAACTTTCGATCCACTTGCAAAAAACCTGCGTCATTGGAAGAGCTGAGAGCATGTCGACAGAAACATGACGAGTCAATGAGGAAATACATACAGCGGTGGAACATTATAAAAAACTCGGCAGAAGATATATCTGACGAGCGAGCAATAGATGCGTTCGTGGCAGGAATTCGGCGAGGAGATTTCGTCGAGGACTTGGGGAGAACTAACCCTAAGACCATATCGGCACTCATGGAGATAGCCAATAAATGGGCAGATGGAGAAGACGCAATATACAATAAAAGACACAGGTCGCCAGAAGACGATCGTAGTCGAAATTATCAAAATAGAAGGCGATTTTCTCGCCAGTTCTACAACAACGATGCTCCCAGCCATATATCGGCCGGATTTCGGGGAAATCCTGGAGGAAATAGTCGAGATGATTATCAAAGGAGTAATGAGCAACAAGGCGACAGTAGAGGGGATTTTCACGGCAACAGGCAAAATAGTGGACCAAGGATTCCAAGACCTTACGTGTCTCCCGAGGAGATGATGAACGGTCCGTGTCAAATGCACTTTTACCTTGACAACAATGGAAAGAGGCAGTCAGGACATCTCCAGAAAGACTGCCGTAATTTTCAAGCAATGTTGCGAGCTGCAGGAATTGCAAATGCCCAAGCAAACAACAGAAACCCTCGGGAGCCAAGGAGCGAGATCCACCTTCCACCTCCTCCCGCAATTACCGAAGAAAATCGACACCAGCTCAGAATAGCGGCAGCACCACACCCACCTCCATATGTAGATCCTAATTCTAACGGTGCGGTCTCGATGATTCGAAAGCTAGGCCATCCAACGAGGCGCGGAAGGTAATTTCGCGACAAGTGTTCATGGCAGAGAAGATGCCTCCACCAACAGTCGAGTACTTAAATTGGTCGGGGCAAGACATAGGCTTCACAATCGCGGACCATCCGCAGCAAGTTCCTCGACCAGGACAGTCAGCACTCATCTTACCCGCGATGAATCGCTGGTTTTGACGTGTCGAGAGTTTTCATAGATGGCGGCAGCAGCTTAAACCTCATGTACGCAGATACATTGAGGAAGATGAACATATCCCTGGCAAACTTGAAACCAACTGATACACGTTTCCATGGGATCACACCAGAGAAGCCAAGTTATCCGGCTGGGCAAGATCAACCTCGACGTTCAGTTTGGGACTCGAGAAAACTACAGGATAGAGAATTTGGAGTTCGAAGTTGTGGACTTCCCGTCGCAATATCACGCTTTGTTGGGACGACCAGCGTACGCTAGGTTCATGGCAGTGCCGCATTACACATATCTGTTGTGGAGGTTGCCTGGGCCCAAGGGACCTATCACAATCAAAGGAAGTTTTGCGCTATCCGATAAATGCGACAAAGATTTTCATAGACTGTCAGAAACTTTTGGGATGCAAGCAGAGTATGCAGCGCCAAGGTTCACTGATTATGATGTGCTGCCAGAGGTAGGGAGATCTTCTAAGGAGCCAACTTTCAATACAACCAAGGATTCAAAAGAGGTACAGATCCACCCGACAGATCCAAAGAAAACGACGTCCATTGCCGCAAACATGGATGTCGCATAGGAAAGCGCGCTCGTCGAGTTCCTCCGTGAGCACCTGGAAAATCTTCGCATGGTGTCCAGCCGACATGCCAGGAGTACCCGGGGAACTTGCCGAGCACCACCTCAATTTGGACCCTCTCGCAAGACCGGTAAAGCAACCTTTGCGGCGTTTTCGGAACCTAGCCGCAAAGCCATGTTATCGGAAATAGATCGACTCAAAGATGCTGGTTTCATCGAGAGAAATATCTACAGTAAGCCACATGGGTAGCTAACCCAGTGATGGTGCCGAAAAAACACACAATAGTCCTTCGCATGTGCGTCGACTTCACGTGTCTCAATAAACATTGTCCCAAGGATCACTTTCCCCTCCCAAGGATCGATCAAATCATCGACTCCACGGCAGGATGCGAACGTCTTTCCTTTCTGGACGCATATTCTGGTTATAACCAGATCAGATTAAAAGAAGAAGACGAAGCCAAAACAGCGTTCATCACACCTTACGGCGTGTTCTGCTACAAAACAATGCCCTTTGGTTTGAAAAACGCGGGAGCAACATATCAACGGATGATGCAGAAGTGCTTAGCAACACAGATTGGAAAAAATGTACAAGTCTACATCGACGATGTTGTGATAACGTCAAAGAAGGGGTCAACCTTGATCGAAGATTTGAAGGAAACTTTCGACAACCTCAACAGGTTTTGCCTCAAGCTGAACCCGACAAAGTGCTCGTTTGGAGTTCCTGCAGGAGAACTTCTCGGGTTCTTGGTATCAGCAAGGGGGATTGAAGCTAATCCCGAAAAAATACAGGCCATCATTACTATGCGAAAGCCAACAAAGCTGAAAGAAATACAACAGTTAACGGGGCGAGTCGCAGCTTTAGCGGCATTCGTCGCTAGGCTAGGAGAAAAGGCGCTGCCGTTCTATGCATTGATCAAACAGGGGAAACATTTCAATGGAACGAAGAAGCGAGATAGAGCCTTTGAAAACCTCAAGCGAGCAATTTCGACACCACCAATATTGGTGGCACCGAAAGAGAAGGAACCTCTCCTCTTGTACATTGCAGCCACACCTCAGGTGGTCAGCACAGCTCTAGTAGTCGAGAGAGAAGAAGAGGGCAAGCTTCATGGAGTTCAGAGGCCAGTATATTTCATCAGCGAAGTACTGTCGCCTTCCAAACAGCGGTACCCGCAATATCAGAAACTTGCATATGGAGTATTCACGACAGCAAGAAAATTGCGACACTATTTTTCGGCGCACCCGATAATAGTGGTCAACGAGGCTCCCTTGTCAAATATACTGAACAACCAGAAGCTACGGGTCGTGTCTCCCTTTGGGGAATAGAACTTTCCCCTCGGGACATCACGTACGAAAAAAGAAAAGCAATAAAATCGCAGGTTTTACCAGATTTCATTGCAGAGTGGATGGAGCTACAAAACACGGGACCCCCAGATTTATCGAGAACTTGGACTATGAACTTCGATGGGTCCAAAAGACTGGAAGGTGCTGGAGCAGGTGTGATATTGATATCACCTGAAGGCGACAAGTTGAAGTACGTTTTGCGGATGACATTCCCAAACGCGTCTAATAACGAAGCAGAATATGAAGCTCTCATACACGGGATGAAGATGGCGAAAGCTTGCGGTGCAACCAGACTGAAAATTTTCGGCGACTCACAATTGGTGGCACAGCAAGTCATGAATCAATGCGATGCAGTCAACGAAAGTATGATAGCATACAAAGAGGTGTACAATGAGCTGGAGAAGTTATTCGATGGTTGTGAGGTAAACCACATTAGCGAGGATGAGCAACGATGAAGCCGACGTTCTTGCAAACATCGGGTCGCAGTGTCTCGCAATCCCTCCAGGCGTGTTTTGGGAAGAGATAAGCGAGAGATCAACAAAGCCAGCAAAAACAAACAAGGAGAAAAAAGCGAAATCCTCAAGTACCACCAGCGACACGATAGAAGAAGAAGAGGAGCAGGAGTTAGTCATGATGGTGCAAATTCCATGGATGCAGGCCTACATATCATACATCCTAAAGAAAACGATACCCGACGATCCAGTTGAAGCAAGGCGAATAATTAGGAGATCAAAAGCTTTCACTGTGGTAAAAGGGGAGTTATACAAACGAAGTATTTCGGGCATGCTACAAAGATGCGTCACACCCGAAGAAGGATGAATTATCCTGAAGGATGTGCACGAAGGGATATGTGGGCACCACGCGAGCAGCAGGGCTATCGCGGCTAAGGTTTTCAGAGCAGGATTCTATTGGTTAACAGCAATCGAGGACGCAAAGGAAATAGTGAGAACTTGCGACGCGTGCCCAAGATTCGCCGCCAAACCTCACTCTCCTGCAGCAGAACTTATGCCAATACCATTGTCTTGGCCCTTTGCTCAATGGGGTCTCGACATGGTGGGAAAACTACACAAAGCTTCGCCAGGAGGTTATGAGTATATGCTGGTTGCTGTCGACAAATTCACAAAGTGGATAGAAGCAAAGCCGATAAATTCACCGGACGGCGCATCAGCGATTAAGTTCATAAAAAGCATCGTCTTCAGATTCGGAGTTCCTCATAGCATTGTCACAGACAACGGCAGTAACTTCACGTCCAAGGAGTTCAAAGCATATTGCGCAGAAGTAGGCATCAAATTGAGCTTTGCGTCTGTCGCACATCCACAGACCAATGGACAAGTCGAGAAAGCCAATGGCATTATTTGCAACGGCATCAAGAAACGCCTGCTAGGACCATTGGAAAAAGCTCGGCATACCTGGCCGGAGGAGCTGCCAAGTGTATTGTGGAGTATCCGAACAACACCAAATACGGCGACACAGGAAACGCCGTTTTTTCTGGTTCATGGCGCCGAAGCAGTTCTGCCGATAGAAATAGAGCACGATTCTCCAAGAGTCACAGAATATGATGAAGAAACCTCGAGAGAAGCCTTGGAGGACGATGTCGATGCACTTGACGAAGCTCGAGATGAAGTCCTGTCACGAGTCGCCAAATATCAACAGGATCTGAAGAATTACCACAGTCGACGATTGCGCCCAAGGTCTTTTCAAGTTGGTGATTTAGTTCTGCGACTCAACCAAAAAAGTCACGAAAAACTCGAGTCACCATGGCTTGGACCCTACATCGTCACAGAGGTAATCGAAGGAGGAGCATACAGAATCAAAGACAAGAAGACAGGGATTGCCGAGCCAAATCCCTGGAATGTGGCACAGACTCGAGCGTTTTTACGCTTAGATGCCGAAATATAGTCTACTTTGTAAACATACAATGTACTTGAAACGCCCGCGAGTTTTCAGACGCACTCTTTTCCTTTTTCGGGGCACCGAGTGGGGCCGGAGAAGGTTTTTAATGAGGCGGGCTCGCGGTGCTGCAATATAATAAAGATAGTATCAATATAACTTTTCTTTACCGACATGCTCGAAGTCTCTGATCCGACGAATTCCAATATAGTTGCTCGACAAGCCTCACCTTGGTATTAACATACCTCGTGAGTCAATAAAAATACAAAGCAGTACTCAACAAAATAGCTCGGGGGCTGATGATTAGCCAAAACTACATATTTAAATGCCTTGGTTCAAAATCTCGCATTATACAAATACAGCGAATAGCCACCGAAAACACTCGGGGGCTAGACAAACATAGAAATATGATGTTTGCTTCTCAATATAATCACATTTATGGCTTACAAAAAAGAATTATCTACAGAAGGAAAATAATCAGTCTTGATTCAATATATCACCAAGAGTAACTCTGTTTTCTTCAGGAGCAACGCCAAGAAAATCAGCATAATGACCATCTGCAAAAAAGTCGGCATCCATCCGAAGAAGGTCTTCAATCATCTCTTCGGCTACAGGTGAAACCTTCGTGTTGATACGATCGATACCAACTCTTCGGCGCCGTACCTTCTCGTGAACTTTCTCAACAACTTGGTTCAGATCAAGTTTTGAGTGACAGATCTGAAGCATGATAAGGGCAAATCTGGCGCCAGCTACCAGTTGAGCTCTGACAAAGTTATGGATCCTGTGGGAATCCTTAAACTTTTCCATTAACTCGGGAAGAGTTTTTGGTTGAATGTTCCGCGGAAACATAGAGTTATAAACCATCGACAGGGTTTTAGTACAGAAGTCAAGATACTCGCGAACCTGAAGCGCGCGATCTTGAAATCTGACAATCCGCGAGTTCGTTCAGTGTGTACCCCAAAATAGCACTCCATGCTCACGTGGCAAGACGAAAAGTACATTGGACCGAGCTTCGACACGTTCGTCCTCGCAGTAGCATCCAAAAAAGAACCTATTTTTACAAAGAACCAGTGCACAATGAGAAGACAAGCAAAAAGGAAAAGACAAGCATGACAATGAAGCATACCTGCTATATCCAAGCTAGCATCTGTCAGAAGTTGGAGCATGGCATTTTCGCGAGAGATGGCTGCAGCAACTTCAGCAGCAGCGGCGTCCTTCTCAGTCATGGCATCTCGAGCTTGTTGGAGTGCAATTTTCTCCCTTGCAGAAGATTCTCGAGATTGCTCCATAAGCATAAGCGATTGCTTCTTCACGGACTGGAGTTGTACTCGAAGTTCTTTCAATTCTTCTGTCAGATCCTTACTCGCAGAATCGTCAAGAAGGTTAACAGGGACAGAAGACTTCTTCGAAAGAGACGAAGGAAAAACTTCGGAAGGATCAGGACTTGATGTATAGTTGTCAAAAATCAACTGGAAAATAGAAAAACGTTGACATCAATCATTGAGACAAAGTTCGACTTCCATTCATTCTCATAATATACACATGTCTATTACAAAAGAAGGACCTCTAGAAGACATAATCATCGCCAGGAGCACCATGGCGACAATACCAAAAGGAGGAGGAAAACTAAAAACACAACAAAAGAATATGAAACTAGACCTCCGGCCTTGATGAGCTGGGAGTCGAAGCTGGCTTGATCCCGAGATACGCCAAGATTTTCTTCGAGTTGGGCTTGGCTGCCTTAATCAGCGACCTCCACCTCGATTGCTCTATATGATCGGTGTCGCCAACCTTCATCCAATCAACAGTCTGTTGGCTGTCAGCAACCAGGGCAACAGTGCTTTCGACAGCAACCTTCATGTTTTCCTGGCGCATCTTCAGTCCAAGGTCTTCTGATGAATTGAAGCTTTTGGCGAGAGTAAGGAAAGTCGGGGCTCCTCTTTCTTCGGGAAGAAGTAGGGGAACAGCGTCGACAATCCTGCACTAGCATTTGACACGCCTTCACGAATTTCGGACCCATGAAGCTCCAGATAAGAAAGTGTGTCAAGGAGAGGATCATCGACGGGATTTTCCAGGTCAAAACCTTGGTTTGTTTGGGCTGCCGCAGGAAACAAAACATCAACCAACAAAACAAGAAACAGGAAGTCCACTAAAAAATAGAAGGGATCGATAATATTACTTTCAGTACGTCGAATTTGTGACTTCAGACGCTTGAGGATCCCCTCCTCACGAGCAGCTTGTGCAGTTTTATGCTCGTTTAAAGCAGATTCAGCATCCTCAAGTCTTTTCTGCAGTTCCTCGACACTAGCGACTTTTGCTTTGGCTTCATCAGCCTCGGCCTTGGCCTCGCTAGCAACAAGCTCGGCTTTCTTGCGGACCGCCTCACTTTGCTCCAGCTTTTGAATAAGTGCGTCGGCACGATTATTGGCCTCTGCAAGTTTCTCTGTTGAGATAAAAAAAAGAGGAAAGGTCAAAAATTGCGACAAACAACAGGAGCAAAAAGTCAGAAAGAACGGCAAGTATAAAGGTTGTTACCTTCGGTTTTGATGGCATATTCTCGGTACCCAATGAACTGAGATCCGATGCGGATAAGATCTTTGATCATAGGCTGTCAAAAAAGAACAAAGCAAGAGAAACATCGGCATAAAAAAAAAGAGAAGTAAAAAAAAGTGAAGGCGTGAAAAAGCAAAATAGAGGAAACACAGATATCGATAAACTTACATCATCCAAGAGAGGGTTAGAAGAGCTACTCGACTGAAGAGTAGGTTCCGGAATTATTTCAACCCTTGCCCTTTTTGGTGAAGGGACAAGGGGGCTTGACGGAGGAGTCGCAGTGCCGACATTCTGTCGAGGAGGCGACGTTTCTTCTCCTTCGACTGGCGTCTCCGAGGCGACTAATGTATGTGACGTACTCGTTCGAGTAGTCACATCAACGTTTGGTACCACTTCTTCATCATCACTGCGAGTAAATGTCGACAATATAAAAGGCAAGATAGACAAAAATCTTCAAAGTGCAAAAAAAAGGGGAGAGGGTACTTACGAACTGATGAGAGCCTCGAGGTATGGATCATAAGCCGCCTTCGGACGAGAAGGAACAGCTTCTTCAGGTTTGGAGGTGCCAGAAGTTTCGGCATCATCCCTTTTCCTCTTGTTATTTGGGGAAACAGCGGGAGGAAGGGATTGCGTCGACTCGCTGGCTTCAGATTCAACTTCTTTTTCATGGGAAGCCGCAGATTTGTGAGAAACTGCGACTTCACTTTCATGAAGAGAAGAACCTTGGTTGTCTTCGGCAACGATAGCTTGTTCTTCGACTTCTCCGTCCTCAGGAAGGGGAGGAAGGGAAGCCATAGTAGGATGGTTCTGCAGAAAAATATCGACAAAAGAACAATCAGCGAGATATCAATACAATGAGATTCAGGGAACGTTTGGAACAAGAAAAAAATTCGAGAAGACAAAATACCTCGGGGAGAGGATTGGCGGAGCTGTATGGTACCACGCGACATGAGGAAGGAACAGGATCCTTCTTGTTCAAACGGGAAATTCTTCGAATCAGCTTCCCCAAGTCCTTTGCAGAAAGATCACTGGAGAGCCTATTGGCGTCATTTCCACCAGCATACGTCCAAAGGGGATTTTTGCGAGCCTGAAGAGGCTGCACCCTAATTCTAAGAAAGTAGGCAGTGATTTGAACACCAGATAGCTCTTTGCCTCGAGTATTTTGAAGCTGATGAATACGAGACATAAGTGCTTCGTCGCCTTTTCTCTTCTTCGGAAGCTTCGACATCCCGGGAGCGGCGGCGCTGAATTTTGGCATTTCCGTCGAAAGGGATTATGTTGTGTTCTACAGAATTGGCACTTTCTTCGTGTATGTAGAGACACTTTTTGCGCCACCCTTGGACAGAATCAGGAAATTTGACGTCGAAGTAATCAACTTCCGTTCGAACACAGATAACAACGCCGCCTATGTTATAAGTGCCGTTGCGGGAGGCATTGCGGCGGAGGCAGAAAATGCGTTTCCAAAGAGCCCAGTTAGGAGGGACTCCAAGGAAGCATTCGCACAGCGTGATAAAAATGGAAATATGGAGGATGGAATTGGGGGTCAACTGGTGCAGTTGAATCCCGTAAACAAAAAGAAGGCCGCGGAGGAAATCGTGAATTGGGGCAGAAAGGCCGCGGATGAGGTGATCAACGAAACTAACCCGATACTCCATTGGAGGGTTTGGGTAGCTCTCTTCGCTGGGAAAGCGGATGGCGTCCTCTTTCTTCATTAGGCCAAGCCTCTTCAGCATGTTGAGGTCTTGGTTGGAGATTTTAGATCTCTCCCACTCAAGATCTTCGGCGGCCATCTTGGACTCCGGAGTACTGTGGCGAGTGAGTCGCGTGCGCGGTGGCATCAACAGCACTGGAAAAGCAATGCTCGTGCGTGCGGAAGATCAAAGAAAAGTGGGCGCAGGGGAAATTTTTGCAAAGAGGAACGGATATGCGGCGCAAGCGAAGGAGTGAACCGAGGTTGAAGAAAGGTTTATATAGGAATCGGGCGAAGAAATACACCGTTGGATGGAAAAAGTGTGCGAGAGATGATAACCACGTGGAGATGAGGGTAAAACAGTACTTCAACATCGACGAGGTTACAGATCGTGCGCCGGAAAAGGGGAGAACATGTGTGCCCCACTTGCACGACGTGTCCGTTAGATCAGGAATTGAGACCCACAAGGCAGTGAAAGAGGCGGCAATGGGCAGTTTCCAAAATAGAAATCGTGGCTATCATCAGCAATGACGTCGTCAAAGTCAAAGAAAAGCTCGACTATGAGGTTTCAAAAGTTTATCGACAATGCAAGATTATCTTGGGAGCCTTTGATCAAATACAAGTTTTTTCCCAAATGCTCGGGGGCTACTTTGGAAAAATAGAAAATTTCCAGTATGACAATATAGAATTGGCGAGAGCCTCTGACCAAATGCAAGCATTTGTTCATAGCCTCGGGGGCTACTCCCATCGGGAGCGCTGGTCGCGCACCCGATAAATAAAAAACTATCGAGAAGAGTCATAAAAATAGCGGCAACGGATACTAATCTGTGGAGCCTACACCCAAGCACAAGTCCTTGGATGTAGCCTCGGGGGCTACTCCCATCGGGAACGCTGTTCGCGTGCCCGATGAATTTTTATCAAAATAAAGAAACAGAAGTGAGTATATTTCGAGTTATACAGATAACTCTACATATACTCCCATCGGGAAGACAAAATAAGTCATTAAATATGACTCGATAAAATGTGCTATTCCAAAGCCGAAAAGCACTCGACAATATATTCTCAGAACGCCAAAGTTGCGATCAATTTCCGAATGCCGCAAATTTGCGAAGGTAAGACCCCAGATCCGTTCTGCTCGGGCGTGGCATCGCCAAAGACTGCGCTCACGCTACTTTTATCTCGTATCAACGCGATACGAAGAAAAATCCTAACGGACGCGTTAGGTACTCGATAAATTTGACTCGGGACTCGACGGAATGGTAAGACCTTAAGCGGCACCTGTCGAAGTTTACACCAGTATCCCGAGATCATGTCCGGGGACGTGATCTTGAAGTAGGTTTTTGCGGATTGCCACTAGAGCGGTTAACTAGTACCCGATCCGTCGGATGAACTAGCCCCAACTACCATTATCCCTGTACAATATAGAATTTTATGTGAAGAAGTACGGAAAAGATAAAGCTCTCGAATAAAAATAAACGAGTAGAGATTTTCCCCGACTCGCAATTCAAGCAAAATCTCGGGGCTACCGACATAGGCACCCCAAATGGGCCCGCCGAAGATAGTACCCGGGGTTTATCGAAGGCCCACTATCCGAAGAATAAGAAGATTCGGAAGCCCGAGATATATTAAGGAAAGACAGAGTTGTAATAGGAAGTGTTATTTGTAATCTGGCGGGATGAGTTAGAAACCGTCCCGGACTCTGTAAACTTGTGTATTACGAAACCCTCGGCTCCACCTCCTATATAAGGGGAGTCGAGGGACAAATAAAGGATCGAATCTATTGTCAACAGAACCCTAGTTTTCATAGTCGTCGAGTACTTTTCGGCTAAAACCTTCGAGATCTACTTGCCCTCTACTTCTAACAAAACCCTAGTCTACAATCTGTAGGCATTGACAAAGTAATCCTTTGTCAGGCATCCCCAAGCTTAGATGCTTGAGTCTTCTTAAAATATGCAGGGATGAACCACCGGGGCATCCCCAAGCTTAGACCTTTCACTCTTCTTGATCATAGTATATCATCCTCTTCTCTTGACCCTTGAAAACTTCCTCCACACCAAACTTCAAGCAAACTCATTAGAGGGTTAGTGCATAATCAAAAATTCAAATATTCAGAGGTGACACAATCATTCTTAACACTTCCGGACATTGCACAAAGCTTCTGAAAGTTAATGGAACAAAGAAACTCATTCAACATAGCAAAAGCGGCAATGCGAAATAAAAGACAGAATCTGTCAAAAACAGAACAGTCCGTAAAGACGAATTTTGCAGGGGCACTTAACTTGCTCAAACGGAAAAACTCAAAACTAATGAAAGTATGTTGCGTACATATCTGAGGATCACGCATGTAAATTTGCAGATTTTTTTGACTCTTCTACAGAGAGTTCTGCGCGAATTCGTGACAGACAGCAATGCTGTTTCTGCGCAGCAATCCAAATCTAGCATCAACTTTACTATAGAGACTTTACTTGGCACAAAAACATGATAATGAGAGGTTGCTACAGTAATAAACAACTTCCAAGACTCAACAATACAGTAAATAAAATGAAACGTGGGTTATCTCCCAAGAAGTGTTTTTCTTAACGCCTTTCAGCTAGGCACAGAAAGTGCAAATCAAGTATTATCAAGAGATGAAGCATCAACATCATAACTTGTTCTAATAATAGAATCAAAAGGAAACTTCATTATTTTTCCAGGGGAGTGTTCCATACCTTTCTTGAGAGGAAATTGATACTTAATATTACCTTCCTTCATATCAATAACAGCACCAACAGTTCGAAGAAAAGGTCTTCCCAACACAATAGGACAAGATGCATTGCATTCAATATCCAAGACAACAATCAACGGGGACAAGGTTATTGTTAACCGTAATGCGAACATTATCAATCCTCCCCAAAGGTTTCTTTTTAACATTATCAGCAAGATTAACATCTAAATAACAATTCTTCAATGGTGGCAAGTCAAGCATATCATAAATTTTCTTAGGCATAACGAAATACTTGCACCAAGATCACATAAAGCATTACATTCAAAATCATTGAATTTCATCTTAATGATGGGCTCCCAACCATCTTCTAACTTCCTAGGAATAGAAGCTTCAAGTTTTAATTTCTCTTCCCTAGCTTTAATGAGAGCATTTGTAATATGTTTTGTAAAGGCTAAATTTATAGCACTAGCATTGGGACTTCTAGCAAGTTTTTGTAAGAACTTTATAACTTCAGTAATATCACAATCATCAAAATCTAAACCATTATGTTCTACAGCAATGGAATCATTGTCACCAATATTTTGAAAAATTTCAGCAGTTTTATCACAAGCAGTTTCAGGCAATTTTGCACGCTTTACACTAGGAGTAGAAACATTGCCAACACCAATTATTTTACCATTGATAGTAGGAGGTGTAGCAACATGTGTAGAATCAACATCACTAGTTGTGGTAATAGTCCAAACTTTAGCTACATTATTTTCTTTAGCAAGTTTTTCTTTTTCTTCTCTATCCCACCTAGCATGCAATTCAGCCAACATTCTAATATTATCATTAATTCGAACTTGGATGGCATTTGTTTTAGCAAACCTAGCATCTTTAACTTCCTCAGGCATAACTTTCAGTTTTAAAAGATCAACATCAAGAGCAATACTATCAACCTTAGAAGCAAGAACATCAATTTTACCAAGCTTTTCTTCAACAGTTTTATTAAAAGCAGTTTGTGTACTAATAAATTCTTTAAGCATCAATTCAAGACCAGAGGGTACACTCTTATTATTGTTGTAAGATTACCATAAGAATTACCATAGCCGCTACCATTATTAGAAGGATATGGCCTATAGTTGTTGTTACCATAATTATTCCTATAAGCATTGTTGTTGAAATTATTACTCTTAATGAAATTCACATCAACATTTTCTTCTTGAGCAACCAATGAAGCTAAAGGAACATTATTAGGATCAATATGAGATCTATCATTTGCAAGCATAAACATAATAGCATCAATCTTATCACCCAAAGAAGAGGTTTCTTCAACAGAATTTACCTTCTTACCTTGAGGAGTTCATTCGGTGTGCCATTCAGAGTAATTGATCATCATATCATCAAGAAGTTTAGTCACGACGCCCAAGGTGATGGACATAAAAGTACCTCCAACAGCTGAATCCAATAGGTTCCTTGAGGAAAAATTCAATCCTGCATAAAAGGTTTGGATGATCATCCAAGTAGTCAGTCCATGGGTAGGGCAATTCTTTACCAAAGATTTCATTCTCTCCCATGCTTGAGCAACATGTTCATTATCAAATTTTTTAAAGTTCATAATGCTACTTCTCAAAGATATAATCTTAGCAGGAGGATAATATTTACCAATAAAAGCATCTTTACATTTAGTCCATGAATCAATACTATTTTTAGGCCAAGAAAGCAACCAATCTTTAGCTCTTCCTCTTAATGAGAAAGGAAACAATTTCAGTTTTATAATATCACCATCTATATCCTTATACTTTTTCATTTCACAAAGTTCAACAAAATTATTAAGATGGGCAGCAGCATCATCAGTACTAACACCAGAAAATTGCTCTCTCAATTCAATATTCAGTAAAGCAGGTTTAATTTCATAGAATTCTGCTATAGTAGCAGGTGGAGCAATAGGAGTACTTATAAAATCATTATTATTTGTGCTAGTGAAATCACACAACTTAGTATTTTCAGGAGTACCCATTGTAGCAGTAATAAAGTAAACTAAACAAGTAGAATAAAGACAAGTAACTATTTTTTTGTGTTTTCGATATAGAGCTAGTAAATAAGACAGAAAGTAAAGTAACTAATTTTTTTGTGTTTTTAATATGAACCAAACAAGACAGTAAATAAAGTAAAGTAGAGCAAGACAAAAACAAAGTAAAGAGATTGGATGTGGAGACTCCCCTTGCAGCGTGTCTTTATCTCCCCGGCAACGGCGCCAGAAAAAGAGCTTGATGCGCGTAGATGTACACGTCCGTTGGGAACCCCAAGAGAAAGGTGTGATGCGCACAGCAGCAAGTTTTCCCCCAGAAAGAAACCAAGGTTATCGAACCAGTAGGAGCCAAGAAGCACGTAAAGGTTGTTGGTGGAGGAGTGTAGTGCGGCGCAACACCAGTGAAACCGGCGCCAACGTGGAACCTGCACAACACAATCAAGATACTTTGCCCCAATGTAACAGTGAGGTTGTCAATCTCACCGGCTTGCTGAAAACAAAGGATTAAGCGTATCGAGTGGAAGATGGTGTTTGTTTGCAAAGAACAGTAAAAACAATAATTGCATTAGATTGTATTCAGATGTAAAGAATGGACCGGGGTCCACAGTTCACTAGTGGTGTCTCTCCCATAAGA
This sequence comes from Lolium rigidum, assembly GCF_022539505.1. NCBI lineage: Eukaryota > Viridiplantae > Streptophyta > Magnoliopsida > Poales > Poaceae > Lolium > Lolium rigidum. Next base: position 168,260,942 of record NC_061514.1, read on the forward strand.
TAACTAACATGCTGGGTGAACAAATTACAGGTGGGTAATTGACAAATAAAGATTCAATACATATCAATGATGATTACTATGAGATTTAATCAGGGCATTACGACAAAGTACATAGACCGCTATCCAGCATGCATCTATGCCTAAATAATCAACCTTCGGGTTAGCATCCGCACCCCCTCCGGTATTAAGTTGTAAACAACAGATAATTGCATTAAGTATGGTGCGTAATGTAATCAACACAAATATCCTTAGACAAAGCATCGATGTTTTATCCCTAGTAGCAACAGCACATCCACAACCTTAGAACTTTCTGTCACTGTCCCAGATTAAATGGAGGCATGAACCCACTATCGAGCATAAATACACCCTCTTGGAGTTACAAGTATCAACTTGGCCAGAGCCTCTACTAGCAACGGAGAGCATGCAAGAACATAAACAACACATATATGATAGATCTATAATCAACTTGACATAGTATTTTAGATTCATCGGATCCCACCAAACACAACATGTAGCATTACAAATAGATGATCTTGATCATGTTAGGCAGCTCACAAGATCTAAACAATGATAGCACAAGCGGAGAAGACAACCATCTAGCTACTGCTATGGACCCATAGTCCAAGGATGAACTACTCACGCATCAATCCGGAGGCGGGCATGATGATGTAGAGCCCCTCCGGTGATGATTCCCCTCTCCGGCAGGGTGCCGGAGGCGATCTCCTGAATCCTCCGAGATGGGATTGGCGGCGGCGGCGTCTCCGGAAGGTTTTCCGTATCGTGGCTCTCGGTACAGAGGGTTTCACGACAAAGGCTTTAAGTAGGCGGAAGGGCGGAGTCGGAGGGGTCACGGGGGCCCCACATGCTAGGGCCGCGCGGGCCCCCCCTAGGCCGCGCCGCCCTAGTGTGGCGGCGCCCCGTGGCCCCACTTCCTTTCCCCCTCGGTCTTCTGGAAGCTTCGTGGAAAAATAGGACCCTGGGCGTTGATTTCGTCCAATTCCAAGAATATTTCCTTACTAGGATTTCTGAAACCAAAAACAACAGAAAACAGCAACTGGCGCTTCGGCATCTTGTTAATAGGTTAGTGCCGGAAAATGTATAATAATGCTGTAAAGTATGTATAAAACATTCAAGTATTGTCATAAAAGTAGCATGGAACATAAGAAATTATAGATACGTTTGAGACGTATCAGCTTCGCAACCCCAAACTTTAAGGAACGACAGCTTAGGTTTCTTATTAAACCACAATTCATACGGTGTTGTTGCAACGGATTTCGATGGTGCCCTATTTAAAGTGAATGCAGCTGTCTCTAACGCATAACCCCAAAACGATAATGGCAAATCAGTAAGAGACATCATAGAACGAACCATATCTAAGAGAGTTCGATTACGACGTTCGGACACACCATTGCGTTGTGGTGTTCCCGGCGGTGTCAACTGTGAAAGTATTCCGCATTTTTTAAATGCATGCCAAACTCATAACTCAGATATTCGCCTCCGCGCAGAACGCAGAAACTTGATCTTCTTGTTACGTTGATTTTCTACTTCACTTTGGAATTCCTTGAACTTCTGGAAAGTCTCGGATTTATGTTTCATGAAATAGATATACCCATATCTACTCAGATCATCTGTGAAGGTTAGAACATAACGATAACCACCGCGCGAGGCTACACTCATTGGTCCGCACACATCGGTATGTATGATTTCCAATAAGTCTGTAGCTCGCTCCATAATACCAGAGAATGGAGTCTTAGTCATTTTTCCCATTAGACATGCTTTGCATCTGTCAAGTGACTGAAAGTCAAGTGACTCAAGTAGTCCATCGGAATGGAGTTTCTTCATGCGTTTCACTCCAATATGACCAAGAATTATCATTCAATTTAATTCGCTTAGCATCAATGTTATGAACATGTGTATCGCTACTATCGAGACTTAATAGAAATAAACCATTTTTCTCAGGCGCATTGATACGTCTCCAACGTATCCATAATTTCTGATGTTCCATGCTTGTTTTATGACAATACCTACATGTTTTGCTCACACTTTATAATGTTTTTATGCGTTTTCCGGAACTAACCTATTAACAAGATGCCACGGTGCCGGTTCTCGTTTTCTGTTGTTTTTGGTTCCAGAAAGGCTGTTCGGGCAATATTCTCGGAATTCGACGAAACGAAGACCCAGCATCCTATTTTTCCCGGAACCTTCCAGAAAGTCAAAGGGGGACCAGAGGAGGGCCACAGGGGGCCCACACATGTGGCTGGCGCGGCCCAGGGGGGGCGCGCCGCCCTGTTGTCTGGCGCCTCCGTAACCCCTCCGACTCCGTCTCTTCGCCTATAAAATCCCTTTCGACCTAAAAACGCGATACCGATTGACGAAACTCCGAGAAAGACTCCGGGGCGCCGCCGCCATCGCGAAACTCCAATTCGGGGACGAAGTCTCTGTTCCGGCACCCTGCCGGGACGGGGAAGTGCCCCGGAAGCCATCTCCATCAACGCCACCGCCTCCATCATGCTCCGTGAGTAGTTCCCCCATGGACTACGGGTTCTAGCTGTAGCTAGTTGGTATTCTCTCCCCCATGTACTTCAATACAATGATCTCATGAGCTGCCTTACATGATTGAGATCCATCCGATGTAATCGGTGTTGTGTTTGTTGGGATCCGATGGATTGTTACATTATGATTAGTCTATCTATAAAGTTTGTGAAGTTATTGTTGCTGCAATCTTGTTGTGTTTAATGCTTGTCACTAGGGCCCGAGTGGCATGTTCTTAGATTTAAGCTCTATACTTATTGGTTAGATTGTATCTACAAGTTGTTTGCACATGTCTATGTCCGGAACCAAAGGCCCCAAAGTGACCGAAATTGGGACAACTGGAGGGAAAGGCTTAGATATGAGGATCACATGTTTTCACGGAGTGTTAATGCTTTGCTCCGGTGCTCTATTAAAAGGAGTACCTTAATTTCCAGTAGATTCCCTAGAGGCCCGGCTGCCACCGGCTGGTAGGACAAAAGATGTTGTACAAGTTTCTCATTGCGAGCACGTATGACTATATATGGAAAACATGCCTACATGATTAATAATCTTGATGTTCTGTCTTAATGCTATTTCAATCCTATCAATTGCCCAAGCTGTAATTTGTTCACCCAACACTTGTTATTGGAGAGTTACCACTAGTGTAGATAGCTGGGAACCCCGGTCCATCTCTCATCATCATATACTCGTCCTCTATGTCATTGGAAGTAGTATCAACTATTTTCTGGTGCCATTGCTCTCATATTACTGCTACTGCTGTTGTATTACTGTTACTACTTCTCTCATATTACTGCTGCTTTCACATCACCCCTGTTACTAGTGCTTTTCCAGGTGCAGCTGAATTGACAACTCAGTTGTTAAGGCTTATAAGTATTCTTTACCTCCCCTTGTGTCGAATCAATAAATTTGGGTTTTACTTCCCTCGAAGACTGTTGCGATCCCCTATACTTGTGGGTCATCAAGACTATTTTCTGGCGCCGTTGCCGGGGAGGCATAGCTCTACTCATAAGTTCACCTGGGGAGTACACTCTACCTCTCTCTTTGCTTTTATTTTATTTTGTCTTGCTAGTTTACTTCTGTCTAGTTTATTTGTGCTTAGTTTATTTCTGTCTAGTATTATTTTGCTTAGTTTACTTTTGTCTAGTTTATTTTTGTCTTGTTTTATTTTCCCTATATACCTTAAAATCCATAAAAATTTGAAAAACCTAAAAATTAAAAACTGATATTATGGGAGAACCTACAACCTATTTGGAGCTTATAGAATTATATAATAATTATAGAAAATCAAGAAAGGGTGAAGTTATGAGTGCTGTGATAGAAAAATTAAATACAATTGCTAAAATCTTGCTTAAACGCCATGATATAAACTGTTGCTCTGAACAGGATACTAAACATCTTAAATTTCAATGTTGCTTTAGTAAAGAAGTTTTAATTAAGAACTATAATTGGAATAGCTATATTCATTATGGGTTCGAAGAGGTAGAACAATTTGTCATATTTATGGGAGCCTACGAGATAGAATCATTCATGTCTAAAAATTATGAAACTTGTGCTGTTTGTAAGGACCTTAAAGATTATGTCTCTTCTATCCTTAATTTTTGCATAGAAAGCTACAGTGATAATCCTTATATCATTGATTATAAAGAGAGACTCATTAATGCACAAGAATGCACTCACAATTTGCGGGAACCGAGTGGAAGAAGAAATTTATGAACTCGAAAGCTCATTGGATGAAAAAGAAGAGGAGAGTGATGAACAAAAGGAGGAAGAATGGATTAGCTACCCATGCCAACCTTCTAATGAGAGTAACTCTTTATCTCTTACACTATTTGATTGTCCTCCATGCTTACCGAAAGAGGATGAATGTTATGTTCCTGTGGATTCTCTTGAAATATTCCCTATGAGTAAAACTTGTGAGAATAATTATGCTACTGTTATTCATGATAATCCATGCTATTTTGATAAATCTTATGATAATGCTTTGTTTGTGCCTGATACCGAAATGCATGGTACTAAAGAGTTTTGTTTAGCAAATGTTTATGATAAATCTCTAGATGATGGTCCTACGTTACTTGATAATATTAATTTTACTACTAATGAAAATGGGATTGGAGAGTTCTTGACTTTATCTATGAGTCCCATATCTTTTGAGATTGATCAATCATCTTGTTATACTATTGATAAAAGTAGGTTTGAAAGTTTTAATCCTATTATTTCTGAGCTTGATAAAAATTATGTGTTTGTGAATCATGAAAAGCATGCTTTATGTGATAGTTATATTGTTGAGTTTATCCATGAAGCTACTGAAAATTATTATGAGAGAGGAAAATATGGTTGTAGAAATTTGCATGGTACTAAAACACCTCTCTATATGCTGAAAATTTTGAAGTTACTCTTGTTTTATCTTCTTATGCTTGTCACTTTGTTCTTCATGAATTTATTTGTGTACAAGATCCTATGCATAGGAAGTGGGTTAGACTTAAATGTGTTTTGAACTTGCTTTTTGATTCTCTCTTTTGCTTCAACTCTCACCCTTATGTGAGCATCATTAAAATTGCTGAGCCCATCTTAATGGCTATAAAGAAAGCACTTCTTGGGAGATAACCCATGTGTTTATTTTGCTACTGTTTTGTTGTGTCTTGGAAGTTGTTACTACTGTAGCAACCTCTCCATATATTTATTTTATTGCAATGTTGTGCCAAGTAAAGTCTCTATGGTAAAGTTGATGCTAGATTTGGATTTCTGCGCAGAAACAGATTTCCATCTGTCACGAATCTGGGCATATTTCTCTGTAGGAAACTCAGAAAAATATTCCAATTTACGTGCGTGATCCTCAGATATGTACGCAACTTTCATTAGTTTTGAGTTTTCTGATTTGAGCAACGGAAGTACCTCGTTAAAATTCGTGTTTACTGGCTGTTCTGTTTTGGCAGATTCTGTCTCTGTTTTTTGCATTGTCTCTTGTGGACTTTATGTGAGGATTTCTAGACGTGGAGAGCTGTAGCTAATGTTTTATTGAGTTCTTGCAATGTGTCACTACAGGGCCAATGTGGATTAAAGTTTTTTGAGTACTAACCCCTCTAATGAAGTTTATGAGAAGTTTGGTGTGAAGGAAGTTTTCAAGGGTCAAGAGAGGAGGATGATATATGATCAAGAAGAGTGAAAAGCCTAAGCTTTGGGATGCCCCTGTGGTTCATCCCTGCATATTTCAAGAAGACTCAAGCGTCTAAGCTTGGGGATGCCCAAGGCATCCCCTTCTTCATCAACTTATCAGGTTTCTTCTATTGAAACTATATTTTTATTCGGTCACATCATATGTGCTTTACTTGGAGCGTCTTTATTTTTGTTTGTGTTTGAATAAATTCGGATCCTAGCAATCCTTGTGTGGGAGAGAGACACGCTCCGCTTTTTCATATGAACAATGGTGTTTTTAGCTTTATTTTAATGTTCATGGCGGAGTTGAAAACCGCTGCACTTATTGTTATTTGGTTGGAAACAGAAAATGCTTCATATTGTCTTGGATAATTTGATACTTGGCAATTGTTTTGAGCTCTCAAGTAGATCATGCTCTTGCATCATGTAGTTTAAACCTATTAGTGGAGAACTACCGTAGAACTTGTTGAAATTGGTTTGCATGATTGGTCTCTCTAAGGTCTAGATATTTTCTGGTAAAAGTGTTTGAGCAACAAGGAAGACAATGTAGAGTTTTATAATGCTTGCAATTTGTTCTTATGTAAGTTTTGTTGTACCGGTTCATACTTGTGTTTGCTTCAAACAACCTTGCTAGCCTAAACCTTGTACTGAGAGGAAATGTTTCTCGTGCATCCAAACACCTTGAGCCAAAACCTATGCCATGTGTGTCCACCATATCTACCTACTATGTGGTATTTCCTGCCATTCCAAGCAAATACTTCATGTGCTACCTTTAAACAATTCAAAATTTACTATCTCTTATTTGTGTCAATGTTTTATAGCTCATGAGGAAGTATGTGGTGTTTTATCTTTCGATCTTGTCATTTACTTCTGACAGACTTTCACAATGGACTAGTGGCTTCATCCACTTATCCAATAATTTTGCAAAAAGAGCTGGCAACGGGGTTCCCAGCCCCAATTAATTAACTTTCATTAATAACTCTCTTCACGTGTTTTGCCCTGATCTATCAGTAAGCAACTTAATTTTGCAAATAGACACTCCTCCATGGTATGTGAATGTTGGAAGGCACCCGAGGATTCGGTTAGCTATGGCTTGTGTAAGCAAAAGGTTGGGGGGAGTGTCACCTAATAAATAAAACTAAAGTACATGTGTAAACAAAAGAGAAGAGGGATGATCTACCTTACTGGTAGAGATAACGTCCTTCATGGGAGCCGCTCTTGAGAGTCTGGTTGGCGAGGTGGTTAGAGTACCCACTACCATTCGTTGACAACAACAAACACCTCTCAAAACTTTACTTTTATGCTCTCTATATGATTTCAAAACTAGAAAAGCTCTAGCACATGATTTTATCCCTGCTTCCCTCTGCGAAGGGCCATTCTTTTACTTTTATGTTGAGTCAGTTTACCTACTTCCTTCCATCTTAGAAGCAAACACTTGTGTCAACTGTGCATTGATTCTTACATACTTGCTTATTTGCATTCATCATATTACTTTGTGTTGACAAATATCCATGAGATATGCATGTTGAAAGTTGAAAGCAATTGCTGAAACTTAAATCTTCCTCTCGTGTTGCTTCAATGCCTTTACTTTGAATTTATTGCTTTATGAGTTAACTCTTATGCAAGACTTTTGATGCTTGTCTTGAAAGTACTATTCATGAAAAGTTTTGCTATATGTTATCTATTTTTTAGCAAATATAGATCATTGCCTTGAGTCACTTCATTCATCTCATATGCTTTGCAATAGTATGATTAAGATTATGTTGGTAGCATGTCACTTCAGAAATTATTCTTTTTTATCGTTTACCTACTCGAGGACGAGTAGGAACTAAGCTTGGGGATGCTGATACGTCTCCAACGTATTCATAATTTCTGATGTTCCATGCTTGTTTTATGACAATACCTACATGTTTTGCTCACACTTTATAATGTTTTTATGCGTTTTCCGGAACTAACCTATTAACAAGATGCCACAGTGTCGGTTCTCGTTTTCGTTGTTTTTGGTTCCGTAAAGGCTGTTCGGGCAATATTCTCGAATTCGACGAAACGAAGACCCAAGCATCCTATTTTTCCCGGAACCTTCCGTAAAGTCAAAGGGGGACCGGAGGAGGGCCACAGGGGGCCCACACATGTGGCTGGCGCGGCCCAGGGGGGGCGCGCCGCCCTGTTGTCTGGCGCCTCCGTAACCCCTCCGACTCCGTCTCTTCGCCTATAAAATCCCTTTCGACCTAAAAACGCGATACCGATTGACGAAACTCCAGAAAGACTCCAGGGGCGCCGTCGCCATCGCGAAACTCCAATTCGGGGGACAGAAGTCTCTGTTCCGGCACCCTGCCGGGACGGAGAAGTGCCCCCGGAAGCCATCTCCATCAACGCCACCGCCTCCATCATGCTCCGTGAGTAGTTCCCCCATGGACTACGGGTTCTAGCTGTAGCTAGTTGGTATTCTCTCCCCCATGTACTTCAATACAATGATCTCATGAGCTGCCTTACATGATTGAGATCCATCTGATGTAATCGGTGTTGTGTTTGTTGGGATCCGATGGATTGTTACATTATGATTAGTCTATCTATAAAGTTTGTGAAGTTATTGTTGCTGCAATCTTGTTGTGTTTAATGCTTGTCACTTGGGCCCGAGTGGCATGATCTTAGATTTAAGCTCTATACTTATTGCTTAGATTGTATCTACAAGTTGTTTGCACATGTCTATGTCCGGAACCAAAGGCCCCAAAGTGACAGAAATTGGGACAACTGGAGGGAAAGGCTTAGATATGAGGATCACATGTTTTCACGGAGTGTTAATGCTTTTCTCCGGTGCTCTATTAAAAGGAGTACCTTAATTTTCAGTAGATTCCCTAGAGGCCCGGCTGCCACCGGCTGGTAGGACAAAAGATGTTGTACAAGTTTCTCATTGCGAGCACGTATGACTATATATGGAAAACATGCCTACATGATTAATAATCTTGATGTTCTGTCTTAATGCTATTTCAATCCTATCAATTGCCCAACCGTAATTTTTTCACCCAACACTTGTTATTGGAGAGTTACCACTAGTGTAGATAGCTGGGAACCCCGGTCCATCTCTCATCATCATATACTCGTTCTCTATGTCATTGGAAGTAGTATCAACTATTTTCTGGTGCCATTGCTCTCATATTACTGCTACTGCTGTTGTATTACTGTTACTACTTCTCTCATATTACCGTCTGCTTTCACATCACCCATGTTACTAGTGCTTTTCCAGTGTGCAGCTGAATTGACAACTCAGCTTGTTAAGGCTTATAAGTATTCTTTACCTCCCCTTGTGTCGAATCAATAAATTTGGGTTTTACTTCCCTCGAAGACTATTGCGATCCCCTATACTTGTGGGTCATCACGCATGACCATAAAAGATATTATTCATAAAAATAGAACAACCATTATTCTCAGACTTGAATGAATAACCATCTTGCATTAAACACGATCCAGATATAATGTTCATGCTCAACGCAGGCACCAAATAACAATTATTAAGGTCTAAAACTAATCCCGATGGTAGATGTAGAGGGAGCGTGCCGACAGCGATCACATCGACCTTGGATCCATTTCCAACGCGCATCGTCACTTCATCCCTCGCTAGGCTTCGTTTATTCCGTAGTTCCTGTTTCGAGTTATAAATGTGAGCAACCGAACCAGTATCAAATACCCAGACACTAGTACGAGAACCAGTGAGATAAACATCTATAACATGTTTATCAGATATACCTTTCTTCTTCTTGACAAGGCCGCTCTTCAGATCAGCCAAATACTTGGAGCAATTCCGCTTCCAGTGCCCCTTCCCATTGCAGTAATAGCAGTCAGTATCAGGTTTAGGGCCACCCTTAGGCTTCTCAGGATGAGCGGCAGCTTTCTTTCCACCCTTCTTGAGGTCCTTCTTAGGTTTGCCCTGCTTCTTAAACTTGGTGGTCTTATTGACCATCAACACTTGGTGCTCTTTTTATATCTCAACCTCAGCAGATTTTAGCTTGGAGAAGAGTTCAGGTAACTCCTTGTTCATGTTCTGCATATTGTAGTTCATCACGAAGTTCTTGTAACTTGGTGGCAGTGATTGGAGAACACGATGAATACCCAGCTGGTTAGGGATCACAATCCCCAAGTCACTGAGCTTCCTCGCGTGTCCGGGCATAGCGAACACGTGCTCACTAACGGAGCTGCCCTCTTCCATCATGCAGCCAAAGAACTGCTTCGAGGCTTCATAGCTTTCCACGGCTGCATGAGTTTCAAAGATAACTTTGAGCTCACAGATCATCTCACAAGGTTCATGGTGCTCAAAACGCTTTTGAAGCTCTGCCTCTAGGCTGCACAGGATGGCACACTGAACTTGAGAGTACACTTTAGTCCGAGTCTCGAAAACATTCTTTTCTTCCTCGCATACTGCAGGGGGTGCTGGGGGACCTAGCGGTGCTTCGAGCACATATTGCAGATTTCCGCCATTGAGGAAGATCCTCACATGACGGAACCAGTCGGTGAAGTTGCTACCATTGCTTTTAAGCTTTTCTTTCTCTAGGAACTGGTTAAAATTGATTGATGGGGACGCCATGATCTACAACATATATTTGCAATAGTTTAGACTAAGTTTATGACAAATTGAGTTCAAATTTTAATTTAACAAAATTAAAAACTAGGTGAACTCCCACTCAAAACAATATCCCTCGCATATTCTTAGTGATCACACGAACCAAATCCACCACACCAAGCCCGATCATCACGAACAAGATGTGATTTCAGTGGCGAACACTCAAAGTGTTCATCATATCAATCATATGACTCATGCTCTACCTTTTGGTATCCCGTGTTCCGAGACCATGTCTGTACATGCTAGGCTCGTCAAGGCAACCTTAGTACCCGCATGTACAAAACTGGCTTGTACCCGTTGTATGCACATGTTGAATCTATCACACCCGATCATCACGTGATGCTTCGAAACGACAAGTCTTAGCAACGGTGCATACTAAGGATGAACACTTTATTATCTTGATATTTAGTGAGAGTGATCATCTTATAATGCTACCGTCGCGATCTAAGCAAAATAAGATGCATAAAAGGATTAACATCACATGCAATTCATATGTGATATGATATGGCCCTTTTGTCTTTGCGCCTTTGATCTTCATCTCCAAAGCACGGACATGATCCTCCATCATCAATGGGCATGATCTCCATCATCATCGGCGTAGCACCAAGGTCAATGGCGCCGTCTTCATGCTTGTCCTCCATGTAGCAACTATTACAACTACTTTGAAATACTACTCAACATGAAATTTAAAGACAACCATAAGGCTCCTGCCGGTTGCCACAATACAATAGTGATCATTGCTGGCGTGTAGTCAACACGTCCGTTGGGAACCCCAAGAGGAAGGTGTGATGCGCACAGCAGTAAGTTTTCCCTCAGTAAGAAACCAAGGTTATCGAACCAGTAGGAGCCAAGAAGCACGTGAAGGTTGTTGGTGGAGGAATGTAGTGCGGCGCAACACCAGTGAAACCGGCGCCAACGTGGAACCTGCACAACACAATCAAAGTACTTTGCCCCAATGTAACAGTGAGGTTGTCAATCTCACCGGCTTGCTGAAAACAAAGGATTGAACGTATCGAGTGGAAGATGATGTTTGTTTGCAAAGAACAGTAAAAGCAGTAGAATGTATTCAGATGTAAAAGAATGGACCGGGGTCCACAGTTCACTAGTGGTGTCTCTCCAATAAGATAACTAACATGCTGGGTGAACAAATTACAGGTGAGCAATTGACAAATAAAGATTCAATACATATCAACGATGATTACTATGTGATTTAATCAGGGCATTACGACAAAGTACATAGACCGCTATCCAACATGCATCTATGCCTAAATAATCCACCTTCAGGTTATCATCCGAACCCCTTCCAGTATTAAGTTGCGAACAACAGATAATTGCATTAAGTATGGTGCGTAATGTAATCAACACAAATATCCTTAGACAAAGCATCAATGTTTTATCCCTAGTAGCAACAGCACATCCACAACCTTAGAACTTTCTGTCACTGTCCCAGATTTAATGGAGGCATGAACCCACTATCGAGCATAATTACTCCCTCTTGGAGTTACAAGTATCAACTTGGCCAGAGCCTCTACTAGCAACGGAGAGCATGCAAGAACATAAACAACACATATATGATAGACTAGGAAAATTGCCCGTGCGTTGCAGCGGGAGATTAAAAAAATTAATCGTGGTAGCGCAAACAACAAAAATAAAACATTATGGATACTATCTTTCAAAAAAACGTCAACTCCCATCTTTAAAAAATCGTGGAAAATATATTTTCACTAAGATTATCAAAAATTGTAACACATCTTTCAAAAAATATCGAGGAAAATATTTTCCAAGTGAAATTACCAAAATTTGGATGAAACTTTAATGCATGAAATGGCATGTAAAAAAATTGGATGCACAGTTTTCCTCCTATGTTCCAGCGTAAAAGCGGCGTGGAATCATGTAGAGAATAACAACACATTATGTTCTTTTAATACCATGGTTATCAAAAAAAAACTCCGTGTTGCATGTATCCTTCACCAGCCAGCTTTTCATCTCGCCCATCAGTTCATTCTAAATCAATTCAGTGGCCTCTCAGCGAAGCCGCAGTAGAGCTTATCAATAACTACAGCTTTGGTATTGCAGCAGAAATCTTTTGAATCATCTTTCCCTCCCAAATTTCAAACAATCTATGTTCTGTGTAAGAAACCGATACAGAACTCTAAAATAAATTAGAAAATTTTGTTTGCAAATAAATTAGTGAAAAATAGATAAAGACAAAGGTCTCTAATATTCTTATGTGTTAGCAATGCAGAGACCTGAATAAGTGAATTTTTTTGTTTGCTCCAGACCTGAATAAGTGTACGTATTTTGTAGAGCTATGGCCTTATTGAGTACGCACTTCTACACCAGAATCAATCAAGCTGTTTTCTAAAAGAAGTCAACCAATCTGCTTTAAGTGCTAGCTTTGCACGGCAAGATAAATCATACAGTCCAGCTCGCGAGGTTCTTCTCCATGCTGGCGCCGTCGACCGTGTCTGATCATGCGCGGTGGGCAAAGAAGTGGTTGCACACTTCCCTTCAAGCTGGAGCAGCGGCAGGCAGCTGAGGATAAGTTACCTAGTTGCCAGCGCTGCGGATGCTGCGGAGGTTTAATGACTTTCCCATGCCGCAGATGTTGCCGCCGCCCGGACGGCGATGAACAGGGTAGCGCTTGGTAGCATGTCGTGCTGACATCTTGCAAAAGTTCACTTCAGGTCCAACATCTTCAGTCTATAAACTGATCCTGGTAGAAAAAACTTGAGATCTTAGGAACACAACTTGCAGTCAACCTAGAGATCTTAGGAACATAAATTGCGTTATGGCTTTGCTGTCAGCTGTACTTTTATCTACCCACCTCTTTCTCTTCTTAAAAATCCAGATTTCAGAGAGTAGGTTTAGAGGAGATGCAGCCAGGAGCTCGTAGCATCCATGATCCATGTCGATTCCCTCCAGACATGGCCAAGAGGCGTGACGCTGACCTGCGGGCATGGTGCTGCTTGAGTCTGGAGCGAAGCGACCACATAGATGTAGTCGCGGCACGTGGATTTGGGCGAGGAAGTCGTGGCCGCCGATGTGTTCCTCGCAGCCGATCGCCTCCACACGGCCATCTAGCGAGCAGCCCGCCACTCTCCATGCCGAGGGAGTTCGTCGTGCACCCCGCCGGCAACCAGCGCGCGTGGACGCCTCCGCCGCCTAGGGATGTCTTCGTGTATGCTCACGAGTTGGAACCCGGTCTTCGTATCCTGCTTCACACCGGCGTCGGTAACCGCGGCCAGCTAGCCGGCAGTCTGTGCCGAGGCTGTTCGCTGCGCGCTCCGTCGTCGTCCTGGCTTGCAGATCGATACCTGATCCAGGCAAAATTTCGCTGATCGTGTTGATCGATGGGTCCCCCTTTCATTGATTGTGTTGGTGGATGGATACCCGATTCAGCGTTGTATATATGAGAGTTCACATTGAACTTGTGTTGGACTCTTTTTTGGAGCAAGCCCCGGTGATTATGCCTAAATCCTAATACGGTACGGACCTATAGTAGGAAACCGACGGAGGAACCAGACGACGGACGCCACGGGCATCGAGCACGCACCGAGAGGACGGACGACGGACGAAAGAACAACGGATAGACGGACCGAACCACGGAAACACTTCTCCCTTTATTATTAGGTATAGATTGATAATCAACTTAACATAGTATTCTCTATTCATCGGATCTCATCAAACACAACATGTAGCATTACAAACAGATGATCTTGATCATGTTAGGCAGCTCACAAGATCTATAACAATGAAAGCACAGCGGAGAAGACAACCATCTAGCTACTGCTATGGACCCATAGTCCAAGGATGAACTACTCACGCATCAATCCGGAGGCGGGCATGATGATGTAGAGCCCCTCCGGTGATGATTCCCCTCTCCGGCAGGGTGCCGGAGGCGATCTCCCGAATCCCCCGAGATGGGATTCGCGGCGGCGGCCTCTCGCAATGTTTTCCGTATCGTGGCTCTCGGTACAGGGGGTTTCGCGACGGAGGCTTTAAGTAGGCGGAAGGGTAGGTCAAAGGGCGTCACGAGGTGGCGACACCACAGGGCCGCGCGGCCCAGGCCGAGGCCGCGCCACCCTGGTGTCTGGCCACCTCGTGGCCCCACTTCGTCTCCTCTTCGGACTTCTGGAAGCTTCGTGCAAAAATAGGACCCTGGGCGTTGATTTCGTCCAATTCCGAGAATCTTTCCTTACTAGGATTTCTGAAACCAAAAACAGCAGAAAAACAGCAACTAGCACTTCGGCGTCTGTAACACCCCATTTTTCAGAACCTGCATATTTTCCAAACAAGTTAAAAATTTGAGCCAACAAAAACTTTTATTAAGCACTTGTGATTGAGTGTAGGTTAGATTCTTGCTTAACTTAACTCAACTTTCCTTTTTGGTATGTTATGTATGTCACCACACCATGAACTAAATAAGTACAGCACTTCTTAAACTTTTCAGAGTTGAACTTTTTAATTTATTTAACACCACCTCTGGTGCACCATACCCCTCCAAACCCTAACCCTAGCATGGTGAGCACCACTTTTGGATAAGAGGGAACACTCTCCCCTCTTCTCTACACCACCACCAGACCACCTAGGGTTGCCTCACCAACACCACCATCACCTTATTTAATTTTCTCCTAATTTTTCTACACATGTGCACATGCACTTGGTCACACTTTAGCACATACACTTGGCATTGCCCCCTCTCTTTTCACCCCTGCCCCTTTTTCCTTCTCTCTCTCTCTTCTCTCTTTGGTTTTGGCCGAGAGACAAGAGGGGGAACTTCCCCCTCTCTTTTTCCCTCATCTCTTCCCTCTCTTTTTCTTCTCTGTTTTGGGCCGTGGACGACACCACCCCTCTCTCTCTGCCCTGGCCCAACCCTACCCCGCACCGTCCCCCTCTCCCTGGCCCAAGACACCACCAGAAAACCCTCCCGCGCAAAACCCTAGCGCCAAACGCGCGTGCGCGCCACGCTGGCAGAGCCATGATGGCTCGACGCCTCGCGTCGCCCGCCATCAACCTCGTCTGCCGCGCACCGCCTCGACTTCCCTCCCCTGCTGACGCCACCAGGGCGACGTCACCTTGGGGCCAGCGCGTGACGCCAGCCCCTGGACTCCCGTTGGCCGTCGCCACCGCCCCTCCCACTACCGCGCCCCTCTCTGGCTATAAAAACCCACCGAGAGGCACCTCTCTCCCCTCAGCTCCCCACCCACAGCGCCGCCAGGCTGCCTCTCCCACTCCCTGGCTGCTTGAGCAGCAGCCCGCGCCACTGCTGCGACGCGCCGAGGCGCTCACCAAGGTCACCGTGTGGGTGACGCGCAGGTGGTCACCGCCGCGACGCCGTCGATGCCTTTCTCCCTACTCCCTCGACGCCAGCACCCCCTCCTGCATCTCCTAACCTCTTCTCTCTGCCCCTGACGCGCAGATCGGCAACCGAACGGCGACACCGACGACAAGCCGACGCCGCCCGTGCTGCAGTTGACGTCGCGGGAGGAGGAGCAGACGCCCCTGGACACCGCCAGTACACGCACGCCTCGCACGCCTACGCCACCAACCCGTCTGCACCGATCCACGCCACCGCCAGCCGCCGGTAAGCCCTCGGCCGCCCCTTTCTTCTCCCGCGCCGGCGAGCGCCACGGACGTCGACGACGCGCCAGATCTGGGCCGTCGGATCCAGATCGGGCGGCCGCATGGCGCATGCACGGCCACGTCCACATGCATGGCCACGTCGGCCGGCCTGGCCCGCCACGGGCCACCGGCCTTTTTTTTTCTTTTTTTTTCTGCGGCCACCGGAGAGCCCCACTGGGCCGGCCCATCTGCGCAGCACTGCACGGCCCAGGGCGTTCCCGCCCATTTTAATTTTTGAAAATTTGTTAAACAGGATTTAAAAATGGAAAACCTACTGGTGTACTGTTTCGTTAATAAAAATAGTTTGGTAACTCTGATTGACATGAATCCAATTGCTTTAGAACCAGTATAAAATTATCTTTCAAATGCCACTGGTCTTGTATTTTTAAGATTTTTGTACAATTTCTGATGTATTAAACATGATCACTGTATTCTGGTTAGTATTTTTAATTCTAAAAATTGAAAAATTAATATTTTTGGATGAATCCAATTGTGTTAATCTTATATTGTTACTGTGCATCTGGGAAAATAACATTGGTCTCTGTTCATAAAATTTTGTCTCTGGTTATAAGTGTATGTGTGTTACATGCAATGATAGGTTTAAATTGGATTGTTTTATTTAAACCATTACCCCTATTTGATTTAAAATTAAGCCACCCATCTTTGTTTACTTGTCAAACAACTCCCCTGCATGTTTTGCATATTTTACCAAGTTACTTTGGTTCCCTTGTTTGTGTATTGATTATGTGTACCATTTATCTTTGCGACGCTAGATACGAACGAGGGTGAAGTTGAAGGGGAGGATTTCGGAGAAGATCTCGAGGAAGACCAGGGACAAGCCAACCAAGGCAAGCCATCTTTGAACTCTGAATTGGTGTCTAGTTGGATATCATTTGTTGATGTCCAAAGCACCTTGATCTCTATGTGTGTTGTTCATCATCTATTGTCATATGTGTATGTTTCCAAGTGGGGTACTCCCTAGTGGTGATACTCCACCATTGTCACGTGTGTTTGGAATGCATGGTATCTTGACCATGTCACTCCACTTGAGTAGCTAGTCTATTCATCTTGCTTTTATCTTCACTCTACAAGGTAGCCGACACTACCACTACACCATTTGAGGTAGAGGTATCAATGCCATGATCTTGGTGTATTCTCAAAATGAGATGAATATGCCCGCCTATGTACTTGGTTAATTCTTGCACTAATTCAAAGTAGTGGGATAGCACTCATAAAATCTGAAACATAATATAATAATTGTTGTCATACACATGCTTATCTTAAGCAAGTATGAGACCTCTTTTTGCCCCACACCCACAACCCATGAAAGGTCTATGGTTGTCTTTTCGACCACATAGATAATTGGTAGATTTCCTCTCATGAAACTTTAGGATGGGAACCCCTCAAGGTTTACCTTGTTGTAAATGTTTTGAGAAAACCTTGAGTGAGGGAAGCTTACTCAAGTGTAAGGTTTATGAAAGCAAAGGTGTTTGGTAAAAGTGTTGGATAAGTGTTGTGTGGATGGTGATATAAGGAAGGTTAAGGTGTTATGGGAAAAACGAGCACTGCGTATAAGTGTTCGCCGAACCAACTTTACAGCGCAGCCACATCACCCAAAGTGGGCACGGGCTTAGTCCGTAGTTTGACAAAGTTGACGTGAGACCCCTTCACAACTCTCTAGGAGGGTCACGAAGACCTCTGACGCCGGGTTGCGCTCTGAAGGAGGCAATACACTGTAGTTGTCTATAGCCGGACGATTACTGAGGGTCTTCCGTCATGGCGCCGGGGATACGCTCATGAGGAGGTATGCTGCCGGGGTGCCGGGAAGGGGTAAGCCCGCAGGGAAGGATCTCATGTCAATGGAGGCGAGCGAAAGACTATGACTGACTATCCGAGACTCGCATACTTTTGTATGACGAACCGGGGTTGATCCCGGCGGATTTGTTGGTTCTTGTGGTGAAAGTGCGCACACTCTGCAGAGTCAAAACTATTCGAATAGCCGCGTCCGCGGTCATGGACGAGTTGAAAAGGCCAACCTTAACCTGGGCTTTGAGCTTTGTTTTTGACAAGTGTTTTGCAAAGAAAGTGTTGTGTTGAATGTACCGGAAGGGTGCCGGAAAGGTGTGTGTGTCGACCATATGGAGATGGTCGCCGGAAATAAAAGAAAGTGGGAACCTCTACTAATGTTTCATGGGAAAAGGAACTCTTCTTCAATAAAGATATAGAGATGTCATAGGACTTCCCCAGCAGCTCCATCAATTGAGATGGCGGAATGCTAACTCTTCTTCAATAAAGATATAGAGATGTCATAGGATATCTTTTGAAGTATCTTCTTCAACAAAGATATAGAAGTGCTATAGGAACAATCTTAGTGTCCCCATCACTTGAGATGTCGGGATACTATATCCACAAGAGAAACTGATGCATGCTATATCCACAAGAGAAACTGATGCATGTTTTATCCACGAGAGAACCATCGTTTCTCTCTCGTCTCCCGTAGATGGTTTATGATAGCACCCCTTTGTGATGGTTTGCGAGTACAATTCCAAATGTACTCACGGCTTTGTCCCTGGCTATTTACTTGGCCAGACTATGAGGAGGACTTCGAAGATGATGGAAGCTACCAGGACGACTATGCGACCTAGGACGATCTCCAAGTCAGCTGCCTGTAGGTCTAAAGGCATGACTTGGGCCCGACGATGATGACGTGTATCCGCTGCTATGTTTGTGTGAACTTGCCCATTGTGGCATTTATGTAAGACAGGGTCATGTGACCCCTTTATTGTAAGACTATTTATTCGGTACTTGTAATGGATGATTGTAATCTGGATATTCAGTTCGGTTATGTTCTCACGGCAGAATGATCTTGGGGTCGTGAGAGAAATGCATAACAGGGTATTTCGGATGTGAAATCCGGGGTCCCCACACAGCTGGTATCAGAGCCATCCTGACCATAGGAGGCCCTAGTTAGCATGGACGCTAAGGTAGTACAAAAACTATTTTTCTATATATAAAAAACGAGATGACTATATGCTGAAATAATGCCTAGTCTCTCCCCTAATTCTTTTAGATTTAATATTACTTGCATTAATCTTTAATGTTTTTACCTTATGCACTTAAAATTTTGCACACTTTGATCATGTTACTAACTAAGAACTTAAAATGTTGTGTAGATGGATCCACCTATGTTCACCGAGAGCCTCCGAGCTGGGCTATAATCAGCCTCCCTACCTGTTTGAGACTGCCCTCGTTGAGGTGTCGCGGGCCGTTGGACGCCCTGCTTCCCGAGGTGAAGGGAGGACAGCTGGAGTGCACCAAGGACGGCGAGATGTCCCGGTTGGTGGTTCGCACACTCCGTGGCTCTCATGTGAAGCCACTTGAGGAGATTGAGGTTCAGGTCTTTGACCGCACGTGGGAGGATGGACTTGTGAGGGTGCTCCAATCAGCCCTCTCTCGCCTAGTCTTCCACCACCGTGTCGAGTTGGAGGCCAAGAGGCTCCCTCATGCTCTCTTGGGACGTCGCAACGAGGAGGGGATTCCCACTATGATCCCCTACACTTGCCTCCTTGGGCGCCAGGTGTCCCAGATGGAGAACTTGATGTACAAGACTCAGCTCAGCCTTGACTCCAACAGGATGGAGAATGAAGTGCTGAAGCATGAGCAAGAAGGGCTCAAGCTGGATCTGAAGCTGGCAAGGCTCAAGTATCGTCGCCAGCAGAAGAAGACACTCCGCGTCCGTGAAGCCAACTACATGCTGAAGGTCAAGGTCATGCACCTTAAGACCGCCCTCCGTGACGCCGAGGACAAGCTTGAGGCTCTTCCGGACCACGGCGAGGATATCCGCAAGGAGGACACCGCCCTTGTTAGCGACGATGAGGACTTCTTGGAGGAGGAGGGACTCATCGGGGATGGGCGCGATGAAGATGAGGACGAGGATGACCTCGCCTTCATCAACGACGAGCCCGAGGACCCCGAGCCCCTTGACACCGTGAAGGCCACGCCGGGTGAGGAGGAGGATCCCGAGGAGCCCCCGTTTGATGGACTCTCCGCCCCTCTTGATGATTTCTAGATGTGCACCCCTGATACGTCTCCAACGTATCGATAATTTCTTATGTTCCATGCTACTTTATTGATGATACCTACATGTTTTATGCACATTATATGTCATATTCGTGCATTTTCTGGAACTAACCTATTAACAAGATGCCGAAGTGCCGGTTCTGTTTTCTGCTGTTTTTGGTTTCAGAAATCCTAGTAACGAAATATTCTCGGAATTGGACGAAATCAACGCCCGGGTTCCTATTTTGCCCGGAAGCATCCGGAACACCCGGGAAGGACCGAGAGGGGGCCACGAGCCGGCCAGACCATAGGCCGGCGCGGCCTGGGTGTGGCCCGCGCCACCCTATGGTGTCGCCGCCTCTTCGACCCTCTGACGCCGCCCTTTCGCCTATATAAAGCCCCTGCATCGAAAACCCTTACGGAGGAAGCCACGGTACGCGAAACCTTCCAGAGCCGCCGCCATCGCGAAGCCAAGATCTGGGGGACAGGAGTCTCTGTTCCGGCACCCTGCCGGACGGGGAAGTGCCCCCGGAAGGCTTCTCCATCGACACCGCTGCCATCTCCACCGCCATCTTCATCAACGCTGCTGCTCCCATGAAGAGGGAGTAGTTCTCCATCGAGGCTCGGGGCTGTACCGGTAGCTATGTGGTTCATCTCTCTCCTATGTGCTTCAATACAATAATCTCATGAGCTGCCTTACATGATTGAGATTCATATGATGATGCGTGTAATCTAGATGTCATTGTGCTAGTCAAGTGAGTTTTACTTATGTGATCTCCGGAGACTCCTTGTCCCACACGTGTGTAAAGGTGACAGTGTGTGCACCGTGTGGGTCTCTTAGGCTATATTTCGCAGAATACTTATTCACTGTTATGAATGGCATAGTGAAGTGCTTATTTATATCTCTTTATGATTGCAATGTGTTTTGTATCAATATTTATCTATGTGCTACTCTAGCAATGCTATTAAAGTAGTTTTATTCCTCCTGCACGATGTAATGGTGACAGTGTGTGCATCCGTGTTAGTACTTGGTTTATGCTATGATCATGATCTCTTGTAGATTGTGAAGTTAACTATTGCTATGATAGTATTGATGTGTATTATTCCTCCTACATAAGCATGAAGGTGACAGTGTGCATGCTATGTTAGTACTTGGTTTAGTCGTATCGATCTTTCATGCACTCTAAGGTTATTTAAATATGAACATTGAATTGTGGAGCTTGTTAACTCCGGCATTGAGGGTTCGTGTAATCCTACGCAATGTGTTCATCATCCAACAAGAGAGTGTAGAGTATGCATTTATCTATTCTGTTATGTGATCAATGTTGAGAGTGTCCACTAGTGAAAGTCTAATCCCTAGGCCTTGTTCCTAAATACTGCTATCACTGCTTGTTACTGTTTTACTGCGTTACTACTGCTGCGTTACTACTGCTTGTTTACTTCCTGCAATATTACTACCATCAACTGCATGCCATTAAGCTATTTTCTGGCGCCGTACTACCGCTCATATTCATTCATACCACTTGTATTTCACTATCTCTTCGCCGAACTAGTACACCTATTAGGTGTGTTGGGGACACAAGAGACTTCTTGCTTTGTGGTTGCGGGGTTGCATGAGAGGGATATCTTTGACCTCTTCCTCCCCGAGTTCGATAAACCTTGGGTAATCCACTTAAGGGAAACTTGCTGCTTGTTCTACAAACCTCTCGCTCTTGGAGGCCCAACACTGTCTACAAGAATAGAAGCACCCGTAGACATCAAGCACTTTTCTGGCGCTCGTTGCCGGGGAGGAAAGGTAAAAGGCACTCATACTTCGGTTCCAGTGTAACGAGTACTTTTACAGCGCCATTGTGTGTGTGCTCGAAGCTATTTCCTTTAGACTCTGCAATTGCGACATTTGGTTTCTTGTTTACACTAGTAAGGCATAATGGACAACAATGACCTTTTTATTCTATTTCCTGATTTAAGACATGGATGGTTTGATGCGAAAATTAAAAAACCCATGGAACATATTAATATGAATGCTTTGAACACTATTGTTGCTAATGCTATGGAAAATTCTAAGCTTGGGGAAGCTGGCTTTGATGAGCATGATATTTTTAGTCCCCCAAGCATTGAGGAGAAAATTTACTTTGATGATACTTTGCCTCCCATTTATGATGATTATAATGATAGTAGTCTTTTGTTACCACCTGTTATGGAGGATAAATTTGATTATGATTACAATACACCTCCTATATTTGATAGCTACTTTGTTGAATTTGCTCCCACTACAACTAATAAGATTGACTATGCTTATGTTGGGAGTAGTAATTATTTTATGCATGAGACTCATGATAAGAATGCTTTATGTGATAGTTATATTGTTGAGTTTGCTCATGTTGCTACTGAAAGTTATTATGAGAGAGGAAAATATGGTTGTAAAAATTTTCATGTTACTAAAACACCTCTCTATGTGCTGAAATTTTTGAAGCTACACTTGTTTTATCTTCCTATGCTTGTTACTTTGCTCTTCATGAACTTGTTTATTTACAAGATTCCTATGCATAGGAAGCATGTTAGGCTTAAATGTGTTTTGAATTTGCTTCTTGATGCTCTCTTTTGCTTCAAATACTATTTCTTGCGAGTGCATCATTAAAATTGCTGAGCCCATCTTAATGGCTATAAAGAAAGAACTTCTTGGGAGATAACCCATGTGTTATTTTGCTACAGTACTTTGTTTTATATTTGTGTCTTGGAAGTTGTTTACTACTGTAGCAACCTCTCCTTATCATGTTTTTGTGCCAAGTAAAGTTTCTATGTTAAAGTTGATGTTATATTTGGATTTCTGCGCAGAAATAGATTTCTATCTGTCACGAATCTGGGCTGTTTTCTCTGTAGGTAACTCAGAAAAATATGCCAATTTACGTGCGTGTTCCTCAGATATGTACGCAACTTTCATTAGTTTTGAGTTTTTCCGTTTGAGCAAGTCTGGTGCCATTTTAAAATTTGTCTTTACGGACTGTTCTGTTTTTGACAGATTCTGCCTTTTATTTTGCATTGCCGCTTTTGTTAAGTTGAATGAGTTTCTTTGTTCCATTAACTTTCAGAAGTTTTGTGCAATGTCCAGAAGTGTTAAGAATGATTGTGTCACCTCTGAACATGTGAATTTTTGATTATGCACTAACCCTCTAATGAGTTTGCTTGAAGTTTGGTGTGAATGAAGTTTTCAAGGGTCAAGAGAGGAGTATGATATACTATGATCAAGAGGAGTGAAAGCTCTAAGCTTGGGGATGCCCCCGTGGTTCACCCCTGCATATTCTAAGAAGACTCAAGCGTCTAAGCTTGGGGATGCCCAAGGCATCCCCTTCTTCATCGACAAAGTATCGGGTTCCTTCTCTTGAAACTATATTTTTATTCGGTCACATCTTATGTACTTTACTTGGAGCGTCCGTGTGTGCTTTTATTTTTGTTTTGTTATTTTCATTCTCTGAATAAGTTCATCCTTGTGTGGGAGAGAGACACGCTCCGCTGGTTCGTATGAACACATGTGTTCTTAGCTCATAATATTCATGGCGAAGTTTCCTCTTCGTTAAATTGTTATATGGTTGGAATTGGAAAATGCTACATGTAGTAATTCTAAAATGTCTTGGATAATGTGATACTTGGCAATTGTTGTGCTCATGTTTAAGCTCTTGCATCATATGCTTTGCACCCATTAATGAAGAAATACATAGAGCTTGCTAAAATTTGATTTGCATATTTGGTCTCTCTAAGGTCTAGATAATATCTAGTATTGAGTTTTGAACAACAAGGAAGACGGTGTAGAGTCTTATAATGTTTACAATATGTCTTTTATGTGAGTTTTGCTGCACCGGTTCATCCTTGAGTTTGCTTCAAATAACCTTGCTAGCCTAAACCTTGTATCGAGAGGGAATACTTCTCATGCATCCAAAATCCTTGAGCCAACCACTATGCCATTTGTGTCCACCATACCTACCTACTACATGGTATTTCTCCGCCATTCCAAAGTAAATTGCTTGAGTGCTACCTTTAAATAATTCAAAATTTATCACCTCTTATTTGTGTCAATGTTTTATAGCTCATGAGGAAGTATGTGGTGTTTTATCTTTCGATCTTGTCATTTACTTTTGACAGACTTTCACAATGGACTAGTGGCACATCCGCTTATCCAATAATTTTGCAAAAAGAGCTGGCAATGGGGTTCCCAGCCCCAATTAATTAACTTTCATTAATAATTCTCTTCACATGTTTTGCTCGATTCATCGGTAAGCAACTTAATTTTGCAAATAGACACTCCTCCATGGTATGTGAATGTTGGAAGGCACCCGAGGATTCGGTTAGCCATGGCTTGTGTAAGCAAAAGGTTGGGAGGAGTGTCATCCATAAATAAAGAAAAACTAAACTAAAGTACATGTGTAAACAAAAGAGAAGAGGGATGATCTACCTTGCTGGTAGAGATAACGTCCTTCATGGGAGCCGCTCTTGAAAGTCTGGTTGATGAGGTAGTTAGAGTGCCCACTACCATTCGTTGACAACAACAAACACCTCTCAAAATTTTACTTTTATGCTCTCTTTATGTTTTCAAAACCAAAGCTCTAGCACAAATATAGCAATCGATGCTTTCCTCTTTGAAGGACCATTCTTTTACTTTTATTGTTGAGTCAGTTTACCTATCTCTCTCCACCTTAAGAAGCAAACACTTGTGTGAACTGTGCATTGATTCCTACATACTTGCATATTGCACTTGTTATATTACTTTATGTTGACAATATCCATGAGATATACATGTTATAAGTTGAAAGCAACCGCTGAAACTTAATCTTCCTTTGTGTTGCTTCAACACCTTTACTTTGAATTATTGCTTTATGAGTTAACTCTTATGCAAGACTTATTGATGCCTGTCTTGAAAGTGCTATTCATGAAAAGTCATTGCTTTATGATTCAGTTGTTTACTCATGTCATTACCATTGTTTTGATCGCTGCATTCATTACATATGTTTACAATATGATCAAGTTTATGATGGCATGTCACTTCAGAAATTATCTTTGTTATCGTTTTACTTGCTCGGGACGAGCAGAACTAAGCTTGGGGATGCTGATACGTCTCCAACGTATCGATAATTTCTTATGTTCCATGCTACTTTATTGATGATACCTACATGTTTTATGCACATTATATGTCATATTCGTGCATTTTCTGGAACTAACCTATTAACAAGATGCCGAAGTGCCAGTTCCTGTTTTCTGCTGTTTTTGGTTTCAGAAATCCTAGTAACGAAATATTCTCGGAATTGGACGAAATCAACGCCCAGGTTCCTATTTGGCCCGGAAGCATCCAGAACACCCGGGAAGGACCAGAGGGGGGCCACAGGCCCACCAGACCATAGGCCGGCGCGGCCTGGGTGTGGCCCGCGCCACCCTATGGTGTCGCCGCCTCTTCGACCCTCTGACGCCGCCCTTTCGCCTATATAAAGCCCCTGCATCGAAAACCCTTACGGAGGAAGCCACGGTACGCGAAACCTTCCGGAGCCGCCGCCATCGCGAAGCCAAGATCCGGGGGACAGGAGTCTCTGTTCCGGCACCCTGCCGGACGGGGAAGTGCCCCGGAAGGCTTCTCCATCGACACCGCTGCCATCTCCACCGCCATCTTCATCAACGCTGCTGCTCCCATGAAGAGGGAGTAGTTCTCCATCGAGGCTCGGGGCTGTACCGGTAGCTATGTGGTTCATCTCTCTCCTATGTGCTTCAATACAATAATCTCATGAGCTGCCTTACATGATTGAGATTCATATGATGATGCTTGTAATCTAGATGTCATTGTGCTAGTCAAGTGAGTTTTACTTATGTGATCTCCGGAGACTCCTTGTCCCACGTGTGTAAAGGTGACAGTGTGTGCACCGTGTGGGTCTCTTAGGCTATATTTCGCAGAATACTTATTCACTGTTATGAATGGCATAGTGAAGTGCTTATTTATATCTCTTTATGATTGCAATGTGCTTTGTATCACAATTTATCTATGTGCTACTCTAGCAATGCTATTAAAGTAGTTTTATTCCTCCTGCACGATGTAATGGTGACAGTGTGTGCATCCGTGTTAGTACTTGGTTTATGCTATGATCATGATCTCTTGTAGATTGTGAAGTTAACTATTGCTATGATAGTATTGATGTGTATTATTCCTCCTACATAAGCATGAAGGTGACGAGTGTGCATGCTATGTTAGTACTTGGTTTAGTCGTATCGATCTTTCATGCACTCTAAGGTTATTTAAATATGAACATTGAATTGTGGAGCTTGTTAACTCCGGCATTGAGGGTTCGTGTAATCCTACGCAATGTGTTCATCATCCAACAAGAGAGTGTAGAGTATGCATTTATCTATTCTGTTATGTGATCAATGTTGAGAGTGTCCACTAGTGAAAGTCTAATCCCTAGGCCTTGTTCCTAAATACTGCTATCACTGCTTGTTACTGTTTTACTGCGTTACTACTGCTGCGTCACTACTGCTTGTTTACTTCCTGCAATATTACTACCATCAACTGCATGCCAGTAAGCTATTTTCTGGCGCCATACTACTGCTCATATTCATTCATACCACTTGTATTTCACTATCTCTTCGCCGAACTAGTACACCTATTAGGTGTGTTGGGGACACAAGAGACTTCTTGCTTTGTGGTTGCAGGGTTGCATGAGAGGGATATCTTTGACCTCTTCCTCCCTGAGTTCGATAAACCTTGGGTAATCCACTTAAGGGAAACTTGCTGCTGTTCTACAAACCTCTGCTCTTGGAGGCCCAACACTGTCTACAAGAATAGAAGCACCCGTAGACATCAACCCCCGAGACTTGTTATGTGTTAGGCTGTCCCGCATGTTGCGACGTACTTTGTTGGTCCTGATGTGACCATATGTGGTTGTGAACTATAACCTCTTTTGGTAGTATGGTTGATGAATGATGATTGCCTCTTTGTTTTTCTTGTGTTTGTTTTAGCTTTGAAAATTTATTTCTTTTCATGCATACATACACCTTCCCAACCCCCTTGGAAAGACCTTGCTCCTTAAATTTGTCCCGTTATCTCATATCTTGTTTCCTCAGATGGTTGATACCCGCCGCAACACCAACGCTCCGCCACCACCACCACCACCCCCGGATCCTGACATGACTCAGATTCTCCGCCTTCTGTTGGAAGATCGCCAACGTTCCCGCCAAGAGAGTGAAGCCAACCTTGTTGCCCTTCGGCAGATTGCTCAAGCCGCCGCGGGAAACCGTAACAATGAAGAAGGAGAAGGACACGGCGAGGAAGCCCCAAGGTCACGCCTTAGGGATTTCCAGAACACTAACCCACCCGTGTTCTCCAAATGCACCGCTCCCCTCGACGCGGACGACTGGCTCCGCACCATCGAGAACAACCTTGAAGTCGCTGCTGTAGGAGAACAGGAGAAAGTTCTTCTTGCCACTCATTTCCTTTCCGGACCCGCAAGAGCATGGTGGGAGAATGTCAAGGCCATGCAAGTCGCTGATCATGTCATCACGTGGGAGGAATTCACCACCAAGTTCTGCAAGGCTCACATTCCTACAGGACTGATCAAGATGAAGCGCGACGAGTTTTTCAATCTGAAGCAGAACAACTCCACTGTTGTGGACTATCTGGATAAGTTCAACACCTTGGCAAGGTATGCACCTCAGGATACTGATACTGATGAGAAGAAGCGGGATCGTTTCCTTAATGGTCTGCATGAGGAAATCCAAAGCATCCTTGTGGCTGTACCTTACCCTGACTTGGAGGTGCTCGTGGATGCCGCCATTATGGTGGAGTCCAAGCGCAAAGCTGCCTATGAAACCAGAAAGCGCAAGATGCAGCAGCAGCAAAGTGGACCTAGCAACCCCAAGTACCGCAGCCCGCCTCCATCAAGGCCTGCCAACCCACCTCAGAGGACCCCAGCATCCGCCCCAGTCTATCGCTCCAATAATCACAACCCCAACCGTTCAGCTCCACAGTACCGTTCCGGAGGAGGAGGTTACAACAACAACCCCCGCCCCAATCCCCCAGCTCGTACTCCTGGAGATGATTGTTTCACTTGTGGGAAGCCTGGGCACTTTTCTCGAGAATGCCCGAACAAGATGAATGCAGCTCAGCGCACCAATGCACCCAGGTCTAACCAAGCTCAAGCCAGAACTACTCCTGGAAAGAAACCTATAGTCAAGAAGCAGGCCAATGCAGCTAGAGGACATCTGAACCACGTCAACGCCGAGGAAGCTGAGGAGGCCCCGGACATTGTGATGGGTATGTTCCTAGTCCATTCCACTTCTGCTCGAGTTTTATTTGATTCCGGAGCATCACATTCCTTCGTCACCGAACCATTCGTTAAGAAAAGTGGGATGACGCCGACTAACATGCGACGACCCATTCGAGTCCAAATTCCCGGATCAACCACTAAAACCCACTTATCATGCAAAAATGTTCCCATAGATATACAAGGAGTACCCTTCCACGCTGATCTCATAGTATTAGGAGCCCAAGGTTTAGAAGTGATAGTTGGGATGAATTGGATGACTAAATATAAGGGACACATAGATTGTGCCCAAAAATCCATTACCCTATCTAACGATCAAGGCTTGCTAGTAAAATATACCACCACTACACACTCATCCAAGTCCTTCTGCAAGAAAAGTATCGTTGGACCAACCCTAGATCAATTTCCAATCGTCTGCGAATATCCGGACGTGTTTCCGGAGGAGTTGCCTGGTATGCCCCCGGACCGGGATATTGAGTTCATTATTGAGTTAATTCCGGGTACCTCACCTATAGCTCAGCGACCTTACCGGATGAACCCTCAAGAGTTGATTGAGTTAAAGAAACAATTGGATGACATGTTGAGTAAAGGTCTGATCCGACCTAGTGCTTCGCCCTGGGGATCGCCCGTGATCTTTGTGGACAAGCGAGACGGTACCATTCGCCTGTGTGTGGATTACCGTAGACTCAACGATGTTACAATCAAGAATAAATATCCCCTACCCAAGATTGATGATCTGTTCGATCAGATGAATGGAGCCAAAGTCTTCTCCAAAATAGATCTCCGCACTGGATACCATCAGCTCAAGGTTCGAGAATCGGACATTCCCAAGACTGCTTTCACTACCCGTTACGGACTGTATGAGTACACCGTAATGTCTTTCGGGCTCACAAACGCCCCCGCCTATTTCATGAACCTCATGAATAAGGTCTTCATGGAGTACCTCGACAAGTTTGTCGTGGTGTTCATTGATGACATTCTTGTTTATTCCAAAACGGAAGAAGAACATGAAGAGCATCTGATCTAGGCTTGTTCTGGGAACCCTTAGGAAGCACCGACTTTATGCCAAATTCAGCAAATGCCAGTTCTGGCTCAAAGAAGTTGGATTCCTTGGTCACGTTTTATCAGCTGGAGGACTGTCTGTCGACCCCTCTCTAATCAAATCAATCATGGAACGCCAACCTCCTACCAACCAAACCGAGGTAAGATCCTTCCTCGGGTTAGCTGGGTACTACCGCAAGTTCGTAGAGGGATTCTCTAGCATAGCAAAACCCTTGACTCTCTTGCTTAAGAAGAATAAGAAGTTTGAATGGACGGACAAGTGCGAGGAAAGTTTTCAAGAACTAAAAAGACGACTTGTCTCTACCCCAATCCTAACCATGCCTGATGTTACCAAAGACTTTGTAATTTATTGTGACGCCTCCAAGCTTGGTCTTGGAAGTGTCCTAATGCAAGAAGGCAAAGTTATCTCCTACCTCTCCCGACAGCTCAAACCCCATGAAGCGAACTACCCAACTCATGATCTTGAGTTAGCCGCTGTGGTTCATGCCCTCAAGACTTGGCGCCATTACCTCATCGGTAATCGGTGTGACATCTACACCGACCATAAAAGCCTCAAATATATCTTCACCCAAAGGGAATTGAACATACGTCAGAGAAGGTGGATTGAATTGATAAAAGATTATGATCTCAGCATCCACTATCACCCAGGAAAAGCAAATGTAGTCGCTGACGCACTCAGCCGAGAACCTTGCTCCCTCAATGCCTGCCTAAAGACTGAACAACCCCTGCTATACCAAGAGTTCGAGGAGTTCGGATTAGAACTGGTTAGTCACGGATTCCTAGCCGCAATGGAAGTCCGACCTACCCTCCACGACCAAGTTAAAGAAGCACAAGTTGGTCATGAAAGTATTGAAGGAATCAAGCGTCGTATGGGTAAAGAAGAAGTGGCTGGATTTTCCATTGACCCTGAAGGGATTTTGTGGTACAACGGACGTCTTTGCGTTCCAAACCTCCCTAGTCTTAAGAACCTGATTATGGAAGAGGCCCACAACACCCCCTACTCTATCCACCCCGGAGGAACAAAAATGTACCAAGACTTGAAAGATACCTTTTGGTGGCATGGAATGAAGCGAGACATCGCGTTCTTTATCGCCCGATGTGACGTTTGCCAGAAGGTTAAAGCAGAACATCAACGCCCGGCTGGACTTCTCCAACCCTTGAAGATTCCTGAGTGGAAATGGGACGAAATTGGAATGGACTTTATTACCGGACTTCCCCGATCCAACCGAGGACACGACTCTATATGGGTAATCGTGGATCGACTTACAAAAGTCACGCACTTCTTGCCCGTCAACACCACCGACCGTGTGGGTAAGTTGGCAGATCTCTACATCTCCCGTATAGTCAGTCTACATGGAATTCCTAATATCATCGTTTCTGATCGAGGCCCTCAGTTTACTGCCCGTTTTTGGCAAAAACTTCAAGAAGCCATGGGCACCAAATTCTTCTTCAGCATCGCGTATCACCCCCAGACCGGAGGACAAACGGAGCGAGTAAATCAGATTCTTGAAGATATGCTCCGCGCTTGTGTTCTTGCTTACGGAACCAAATGGGAAGATTGTCTACCCTTCGCAGAGTTCTCTTACAATAATAGCTATCAGGCTAGTCTGCAAATGGCACCTTTCGAGGCCCTATATGGAAGAAAGTGCAGAACCCCTCTCAACTGGTCCGAGACCGGAGAAAGTCAAGTATTTGGACCCGATGTACTTCGGCAAGCTGAAGAACAAGTTCAACTCATCCGCGACCGATTGAAAGCAGCCCAGTCCCGACAGAAGAGCTACGCCAACACCAAGCGTCGAGAGGTGACCTTTAGTATCGGAGATTTTGCCTATCTCCGAGTTACCCCTCTCAAAGGAATGAAGCGTTTCCACGTCAAGGGCAAGCTAGCCCCAAGGTACATTGGCCCCTTCAAGATAATAGGCCGAAGAGGAGAGGTTTCTTATCAATTAGAATTACCCCCGGAATTATCAGAGTTCCACGACGTTTTCCACATCTCTCAACTTCGAAAGTGTCTGCAAGTACCGGACAAGCCAGAAGTATTCAAGAATATTGACTACCGTGCTATTGATTTAAACCAAGACCTAACCTACCGGGAGAACCCTATTCGTGTCTTGGAGGAAGCTGTGAGATTGACCCGTCGAAGAAAGATTAAGTTCTTCAAAGTACAGTGGAGTAATCATTCAGAAGATGAAGCCACTTGGGAGCGAGAGGACTATCTTAGAAAGGAGTTCCCCTACCTATTCAAGCTCCTAGCCTCGGAATCTCGGGACGAGATTCTTTTAAGGGGGGAAGGTCTGTAACACCCCATTTTTCAGAACCTGCATATTTTCCAAACAAGTTAAAAAATTGAGCCAACAAAAACTTTTATTAAGCACTTGTGATTGAGTGTAGGTTATATTCTTGCTTAACTTAACTCAACTTTCCTTTTTGGTATGTTATGTATGTCACCACACCATGAACTAAATAAGTACACCACTTCTTAAACTTTTCAGAGTTGAACTTTTTAATTTATTTAACACCACCTCTGGTGCACCATACCCCTCCAAACCCTAACCCTAGCATGGTGAGCACCACTTTTGGATAAGAGGGAACACTCTCCCCTCTTCTCTACACCACCACCAGACCACCTAGGGTTGCCTCACCAACACCACCATCACCTTATTTAACTTTTCTCCTAATTTTTCTACACATGTGCACATGCACTTGGTCACACTTTAGCACATACACTTGGCATTGCCCCCTCTCTTTTCACCCCTGCCCCTTTTTCCTTCTCTCTCTCTCTTCTCTCTTTGGTTTTGGCCGAGAGACAAGAGGGGGAACTTCCCCCTCTCTTTTTCCCTTCTCTCTCCCCTCTCTTTTTCTTCCCTGGTTTGGGCCGTGGACAGCACCAACCCACCCCTCTCTGCTCTGGCCCAACCCTACCCCGCACCACCCCCTCTCCCTGGCCCAAGACGCCACCAGAACCCCTCCCGCGCCAAGCCCTAGCGCCAAACGCGCGTGCGCGCCACGCTGGCAGAGCCATGATGGCTCGACGCCTCGCGTCGCCCGCCATCAACCTCGTCTGCCGCGCACCGCCTCGACTTCCCTCCCCTGCTGACGCCACCAGGGCGACGTCACCGTGGGGCCAGCGCGTGACGCCAGCCCCTGGGCGCCCGTTGGCCGTCGCCACCGCCCCTCCCACTACCGCGCCCCTCTCTGGCTATAAAAACCCACCGAGAGGCACCTCTCTCCCCTCAGCTCCCCACCCACAGCGCTGCCAGGCTACCTCTCCCACTCCCTGGCTGCTTGAGCAGCAGCCCGCGCCACTGCTGCGACGCGCCGAGGCGCTCACCACGGTCACCGTGTGGGTGACGCGCAGGTGGTCACCGCCGCGACGCCGTCGATGCCTTTCTCCCTACTCCCTCGACGCCAGCACCCCCTCCTGCATCTCCTAACCTCTTCTCTCTGCCCCTGACGCGTAGATCGGCAAACGAACGGCGACACCGACGACAAGCCGACGCCGCCCGTGCTGCAGTTGACGTCGCGGGAGGAGGAGCAGACGCCCCTGGACACCGCCAGTACACGCACGCCTCGCACGCCTACGCCACCAACCCGTCTGCACCGATCCACGCCACCGCCAGCCGCCGGTAAGCCCCTGGCCGCCCCCTTTCTTCTCCCGCGCCGGCGAGCGCCACGGACGTCGACGACGCGCCAGATCTGGGCCGTCGGATCCAGATCGGGCGGCCGCATGGCGCATGCACGGCCACGTCCGCATGCATGGCCACGTCGGCCGGCCTGGCCCGCCACGGGCCCCAGGCCTTTTCTTTTTTTTTCTGCGGCCACCGGAGAGCCCCACTGGGCCGGCCCATCTGCGCAGCACTGCACGGCCCAGGGCGTTCCCGCCCATTTTAATTTTTGAAAATTTGTTAAACAGGATTTAAAAATGGAAAACCTACTGGTGTACTGTTTCGTTAATAAAAATAGTTTGGTAACTCTGATTGACATGAATCCAATTGCTTTAGAACCAGTATAAAATTATCTTTCAAATGCCACTGGTCTTGTATTTTTAAGATTTTTGTAAAATTTCTGATGTATTAAACATGATCACTGTATTCTGGTTAGTATTTTTAATTCTAAAAATTGAAAAATTAATATTTTTGGATGAATCCAATTGTGTTAATCTAATATTGTTACTGTGCATCTGGGAAAAATAACATTGGTCTCTGTTCATAAAATTTTGTCTCTGGTTATAAGTGTATGTGTGTTACATGCAATGATAGGTTTAAATTGGATTGTTTTATTTAAACCATTACCCCTATTTGATTTAAAATTAAGCCACCCATCTTTGTTTACTGTCAAACAACTCCCCTGCATGTTTTGCATATTTTACCAAGTTACTTTGGTTCCCTTGTTTGTGTATTGATTATGTGTACCATTTATCTTTGAGACGCTAGATACGAACGAGGGTGAAGTTGAAGGGGAGGATTTCGGAGAAGATCTCGAGGAAGACCAGGGACAAGCCAACCAAGGCAAGCCATCTTTGAACTCTGAATTGGTGTCTAGTTGGATGTCATTTGTTGATGTCCAAAGCACCTTGATCTCTATGTGTGTTGTTCATCATCTATTGTCATATGTGTATGTTTCCAAGTGGGGTACTCCCTAGTGGTGATACTCCACCATTGTCACGTGTGTTTGGAATGCATGGTATCTTGACCATGTCACTCCACTTGAGTAGCTAGTCTATTCATCTTGCTTTTATCTTCACTCTACAAGGTAGCCGACACTACCACTACACCATTTGAGGTAGAGGTATCAATGCCATGATCTTGGTGTATTCTCAAAATGAGATGAATATGCCCGCCTATGTACTTGGTTAATTCTTGCACTAATTAAAAGTAGTGGGATAGCACTCATAAAATTTGAAACATAATATAATAATTGTTGTCATACACATGCTTATCTTAAGCAAGTATGAGACCTCTTTTTGCCCCTCACCCACAACCCATGAAAGGTCTATGGTTGTCTTTTCGACCACATAGATAATTGGTAGATTTCCTCTCATGAAACTTTAGGATGGGAACCCCTCAAGGTTTACCTTGTTGTAAATGTTTTGAGAAAACCTTGAGTGAGGGAAGCTTACTCAAGTGTAAGGTTTATGAAAGCAAAGGTGTTTGGTAAAAGTGTTGGATAAGTGTTGTGTGGATGGTGATATAAGGAAGGTTAAGGTGTTATGGGAAAAACGAGCACTGCGTATAAGTGTTCGCCGAACCAACTTTACAGCGCAGCCACATCACCCAAAGTGGGCACGGGCTTAGTCCGTAGTTTGACAAAGTTGACGTGAGACCCCTTCACAACTCTCTAGGAGGGTCACGAAGACCTCTGACGCCGGGTTGCGCTCTGAAGGAGGCAATACACTGTAGTTGTCTATAGCCGGACGATTACTGAGGGTCTTTCGTCATGGCGCCGGGGATACGCTCATGAGGAGGTATGCTGCCGGGGTGCCGGGAAGGGGTAAGCCCGCAGGGAAGGATCTCATGTCAATGGAGGCGAGCGAAAGACTATGACTGATTATCCGAGACTCGCATACTTTTGTATGACGAATCGGGGTTGATCCCGGCGGATTTGTTGGTTCTTGTGGTGAAAGTGCGCACACTCTGCAGAGTCAAAACTATTCGAATAGCCGCGTTCGCGGTCATGGACGAGTTGAAAAGGCCAACCTTAACCTGGGCTTTGAGCTTTGTTTTTGACAAGTGTTTTGCAAAGAAAGTGTTGTGTTGAATGTACCGGAAGGGTGCCGGAAAGTGTGTGTGTCGACCATATGGAGATGGTCGCCGGAAATAAAAGAAAGTGGGAACCTCTACTAATGTTTCATGGGAAAAGGAACTCTTCTTCAATAAAGATATAGAGATGTCATAGGACTTCCCCAAGCAGCTCCATCAATTGAGATGGCGGAATGCTAACTCTTCTTCAATAAAGATATAGAGATGTCATAGGATATCTTTTGAAGTATCTTCTTCAACAAAGATATAGAAGTGCTATAGGAACAATCTTAGTGTCCCCATCACTTGAGATGTCGGGATACTATATCCACAAGAGAAACTGATGCATGCTATATCCACAAGAGAAACCGATGCATGTTTTATCCACGAGAGAACCATCGTTTCTCTCTCGTCTCCCGTAGATGGTTTATGATAGCACCCCTTTGTGATGGTTTGCGAGTACAATTCCAAATGTACTCACGGCTTTGTCCCCGGCTATTTACTTGGCCGGACTATGAGGAGGACTTCGAAGATGATGGAAGCTACCAGGACGACTAGGCGACCTAGGACGATCTCCAAGTCAGCTGCCTGTAGGTCTAAAGGCATGACTTGGGCCCGACGATGATGACGTGTATCCGCTGCTATGTTTGTGTGAACTTGCCCATTGTGGCATTTATGTAAGACAGGGTCATGTGACCCCTTTATTGTAAGACTATTTATTCGGTACTTGTAATGGATGATTGTAATCTGGATATTCAGTTCGGTTATGTTCTCACGGCAGAATGATCTTGGGGTCGTGAGAGAAATGCATAACAGGGTATTTCGGATGTGAAATCCGGGGTCCCCACAATCTTGTTAATAGGTTAGTGCCGGAAAATGTAAAATAATGCTGTAAAGTCTGTGAAAACACTCAAGTATTGTAATAAAAGTAGCATGGAACATAAGAAATTATAGATACGTTTGAGACGTATCAAGCATCCCCAAGCTTAGTTCCTACTCGTCCTCGAGTAGGTAAACGATAACACAAATAATTTCTGAAGTGACATGCTACCAACATAATCTTGATCAACATTATTGTAAAGCATATGAGATGAATGGAGTGATCTGAACAAAAGATTGCTAACAAAGATAATGACTAAACAAATGAATCATATAGCAAAACTTTTCATGAATAGTACTTTCAAGACAAGTATCAATAAGACTTGCATAAGAGATAACTCATAAGCAATAAATTCAAAGTATAATGAATTGAAGCAACACAAAGGATGATTAAGTTTCAGCGATTGCTTTCAACTTGTAACATGTATATCTCATGGATATTTGTCAACATAGAGTAATATAACAGGTGCAATAAGTAAACATGTAAGAATCAATGCACACAGTTAACACACGTGTTTGCTTCTAAGATAGAAAGAAGTGGGTAAACTGACTCAACAATAAAGTAAAAGATTGGCCCTTCGCAGAGGGAAGCATTGATTACTATTTTTGTGCTAGAGCTTTTTGTTTTGAAAACATAGAAACAATTTTGTCAACGGTAGTAATAATTCATATGTGCTATGCATAATACTTCCTACAAGTTGCATGTCTCATGCATAGAGTACCAATAGTGCTCGCACCTTGTCCTACTATCTCGGAAAACACGGATTCTCATCGCATAACATATGCTTCAACCAAGTGTCACAAAGGGGTACCTCTATGCCGCCTGTACAAGTGTCTAAGGAGAAAGCACGCATTGGATTTCTCGCTTTTGATTATTCTCAACTTAGACATCCATACCGGGACAACATAGACAACGAGATAATGGACTCCTCTTTTCATGCTTAAGCATTCAACAATAGTTAATATTCTCATAAGAGATCGAGGTTGTATGTCCAAACTGAAACTTCCACCATGATACATGGCTTTAGTTAGCGGCCCAATGTTCTTCTATAACATATGCATACTCAAACCATTTGATCATGAAATCCACTACTTCAGACAAGACGAACATGCATAGCATCTCACATGATATCCAACAAAGGTAAAGTTGATGGCGTCCCCAGAAAACATGGTTACCGCTCAACAAGCAACTTATAAGAATTAAGACACATAACTACATATTCATCACCACAATAGTTTTTAAGCTATTTGTCCCATGAGCTGTATATTGTAAAGGTAGAGGAATGAAATTTAAAGGTAGCACTCAAGTAATTTACTTTGGAATGGCAAGAAATACCACATAGTAGGTAGATATGGTGGACACAAATGGCATGGTGTTTGGCTCAAGGTGTTTGGATGCACGAGAAGCATTTCCTCTCAGTACAAGGTTTGGGCTAGCAAGGTTGTTTGAAGCAAACACAAGTATGAACAAGTACAGCAAAACTCACACAAGAACATATTGCAAGCATTATAAGGCTCTACACTATCTTCCTTGTTGTTCAAACACTTTACCCGAAAATATCTAGACTTAGAGAGATCAATCATGCAAACCAAATTAAACAAGCTCTACAGTAGTTCTTCATTAATAGATTAAACTACAAGATGCAAGAGCTTAAACATGATCTATGAGAGCTCAAACAATTGCCGAATTGTCAAACCATATGCATCATTTTCCAATTCCAACCATATAGCAATTTAACGAAGCAATAAGCTTTCGCCATGAACATTAAAGCACAATTAAGAACTCAAGTGTTCCATATGAAAAAGCGGAGCGTAATATCTCCAATATAAGAATGGCGAGATCCAACTTTATTCAAACAAAAACAAAAACAAACCGACGCTCCAAGTAAAGAACATAACGATGTGACGGAATAAAAATATAGTTTCAGTAGAAGTGACCTGATAATGTTGTCGATGAAGAAGGGGATGCCTTGGGCATCCCCAAGCTTAGATGCTTGAGTCTTCTTAGAAT
Organism: Lolium rigidum; assembly: GCF_022539505.1. Classification (NCBI taxonomy): domain Eukaryota; kingdom Viridiplantae; phylum Streptophyta; class Magnoliopsida; order Poales; family Poaceae; genus Lolium; species Lolium rigidum. The sequence goes on from NC_061514.1 coordinate 168,298,910, forward strand.
ATGCAGGGATGAACCACCGGGGCATCCCCAAACTTAGACCTTTCACTCTTCTTGATCATAGTATATCATCCTCTTCTCTTGACCCTTGAAAACTTCCTTCACACAAACTTCAAGCAAACTCATGAGAGGGTTAGTGCATAACCACAAATTCATATATTCAGAGGTGACACAATCATTCTTAACACTTCTGGACATTGCACAAAGCTTCTGAAAGTTAATGGAACAAAGAAACTCATTCAACATAGCAAAAGCGGCAATGCGAAATAAAAGACAAAATCTGTCAAAAACAGAACAGTCCGTAAAGATGCATCTGGACTGGGCACTTAACTTGCTCAAATGGAAAAACTCAAAACTAATGAAAGTTGCGTACATATCTGAGGATCACGCTCGTAATTTTGCAGATTTTTTCGAATTTTTTACAGAGACTTATGCCAGAATTCGTGACAGACAGCAATGCTGTTTCTGCGCAGCGATCCCAAATATAACATCAACTTTAGCATAGAAACTTTACTTGGCAAAAAAACATGATAAGGAGAGGTTGCTACAGTAGTAAACAACTTCCAAGACTCAACAAAACAAAAATTTCTGTAGTAAAATAAACACATGGGTTATCTCCCAAGAAGTGCTTTTCTTTAACGCCTTTCAGCTAGGCGCAGAAAGTGCATATCAAGTAACATCAAGAGATGGAGCATCAACATTACCTCGGGCCTTACACTTACCCTTCTTGTTCTTTTTATTATTCTTTGGTTTAGAGAATACATGTCGGCCTCCTAGTGGGATTTTTAGGGTGCCTTCTCCTGCATTTATGATTGCTCCCAATAGTTTCAGCAGGGATCTTCCAAGTGTGATTTGTCCAGTTCCTACACATTCAATAACAAGATAATCAGTGGATACCGTTCTTCCAAGAATGGTTGTATGCACGCTCTCGGCTATTCCCTTAGGTATTATAGCGGAGTTATCAATAAGATTTATTCCTTCTCCCCCTTCAACAAGCCCCCAAAGTGTCAAAGATTCATAAATACTCTTAGGCATAAGACAAAATTCAGACATAATATCACAACGGGCATGAAAAGTTTCACCACCAATAATAACTTTAATAGTAGGTTTCCACATTGAGGTTTCAGAGTTCACTAAAACTTCATCAAGACGGTTTCGAACATAACCACAACTTTCCTTCAAGTAAGATGCATTTGTCTCAAAAGTGTTTAATCTATTATAAATGCTAATAAGAGCTGAATCAAAGTTATTAGCCGAACTATGTGATGCAACCAATTTTTTTATGGCATTAAAAGCTTGATCACCGTTGCAATGAAGGAAATCTCCTCCCACTATAGCATCTAAGGCATATCTATAGCGAATCATAAGCCCAAAATAAAAATTACTAAGGAGCAAACTTAGAGTCATTTGAGGTTCAGTTTTACGATAAGCATAAAAAATTCTAGACCAAGCATCTTTAAAACTCTCCTCATCCCCTTGTTTAAAAGTAAAGAATAATTCTTCAGGTGAAGAAGTAACAAGTACGGAGCTAGACATGATATCAAAAGTAAACTAGGCAAATAAAGTAAAGACAAGTAACTAATTTTTTGTGTGTTTTTGATATAGAGAACAAGACAATAAATAAAGTAAAGCTCTCAACTAATTTTTGTGTGTTTTGTTTAAGTGCAGCAAACAAAGTAGTAAATAAAATAAAGCAAGACAAAAACAAAGTAAAGAGATTGGAAGTGGAGACTCCCCTTGCAGCGTGTCTTGATCTCCCCGGCAACGGCGCCAGAAAAAGTCTTGCTGGCGTGTAGTCAACACGTCCGTTGGGAACCCCAAGAGGAAGGTGTGATGCGCACAGCAGTAAGTTTTCCCTCAGTAAGAAACCAAGGTTATCGAACCAGTAGGAGCCAAGAAGCACGTGAAGGTTGTTGGTGGAGGAATGTAGTGCGGCGCAACACCAGTGAAACCGGCGTCAACGTGGAACCTGCACAACACAATCAAAGTACTTTGCCCCAACGTAATGATGAGGTTGTCAATCTCACCGGCTTGCTGAAAACAAAGGATTAAACGTATCGAGTGGAAGATGATGTTTGTTTGCAAAGAACAGTAAAAGCAGTAGAATGTATTCAGATGTAAAATAATGGACCGGGGTCCACAGTTCACTAGTGGTGTCTCTCCAATAAGATAACTAACATGCTGGGTGAACAAATTACAGGTGAGCAATTGACAAATAAAGATTCAATACATATCAACGATGATTACTATGTGATTTAATCAGGGCATTACGACAAAGTACATAGACCACTATCTAGCATGCATCTATGCCTAAATAATCCACCTTCAGGTTACCATCCGAACCCCTTCCAGTATTAAGTTGCGAACAACAGATAATTGCATTAAGTATGGTGCGTAATGTAATCAACACAAATATCCTTAGACAAAGCATCAATGTTTTATCCCTAGTAGCAACAGCACATCCACAACCTTAGAACTTTCACATCACTTGTCCCAGATTTAATGGAGGCATGAACCCACTATCGAGCATAATTACTCCCTCTTGGAGTTACAAGTATCAACTTGGCCAGAGCCTCTACTAGCAACGGAGAGCATGCAAGAACATAAACAACACATATATGATAGATTGATAATCAGCTTAACATAGTATTCTCTATTCATCGGATCTCACCAAACACAACATGTAGCATTACAAATAGATGATCTTGATCATGTTAGGCAGCTCACAAGATCTATAACAATGAAAGCACAGCGGAGAAGACAACCATCTAGCTACTGCTATGGACCCATAGTCCAAGGATGAACTACTCACGCATCAATCCGGAGGCGGGCATGATGATGTAGAGCCCCTCCGGTGATGATTCCCCTCTCCGGCGAGGTGCCGGAGGCGATCTCCTGAATCCCCGAGATGGGATTCGCGGCGGCGGCCTCTCAGTAATGTTTTCCGTATCGTGGCTCTCGGTACAGGGGGTTTCGCGACAGAGGCTTTAAGTAGGCGGAAGGGTAGGTCAAAGGGCGTCACGAGGTGGCGACACCACAGGGCCGCGCGGCCCAGGCCCAGGCCGCGCCGCCCTGGTGTCTGGCCACCTCGTGGCCCCACTTCGTCTCCTCTTCGGACTTCTGGAAGCTTCGTGCAAAAATAGGACCCTGGGCGTTGATTTCGTACAATTCCGAGAATATTTCCTTACTAGGATTTCTGAAACCAAAAACAGCGGAAAAACAGACAAGCGGCACTTCGGCATCTTGTTAATAGGTTAGTGCCGGAAAATGTAAAATAATGCTGTAAAGTCTGTGTAAAACACTCAAGTATTGTAATAAAAGTAGCATGGAACATAAGAAATTATAGATACGTTTGAGACGTATCAATCATCTCATACATATTCATCATCACATTATGGCCATATCACATCACCAAACCCTGCAAAAACAAGTTAGACGTCTCTAATTTGGTTTGGATATTTTACGTGGTTTAGGGTTTTCGAGTAAGATCCAATCTACCTACGAACATGAACCACAACGGTGATACTAATGTTGTCAATAGAAAGAGTAAATTGGATCTTCACTATAGTGGGAGAGACAGACACCCGCAAAGCCACTTATGCAATACAAGTTGCATGTCAAACGTGGAGCAAGTCTCATGAACGCGGTCATGTAAAGTTAGCCCGAGCCGCTTCATCCCACTATGCCGCAAGATGCAAAGTACACGAACTAAAGACAAAAAAAGCATCAACGTCCACAAAACAATTGTGTTCTACTCGTGCAACCAATATATGCATAGACACGGCTCTGATACCACTGATGGGATTCGTAGCATAGAAAACAAAAATTTTCCTACCGCAAGAACGAAAACCAAGCCAAGATCTAATCTAGTAGACGGTAGCAACGAGGAGATGAAGAGACTAACCCTCTAAGATTCGCAAAGCTTAACGAGATTAGATCTCGGGGTGGATGTAGACGATCACTTGCCGCTTGCAAAAGCGCGTAGAAGATCTTGATCTCGACGGTGCCACAATCGGGCAGCACCTCCGTACTCGGTCACACGTTCGGTGTTGATGAAGACGACATCCTTCTCCCTGTTCCAGCGGGCAGCGGAAGTAGTAGATCCTCCTCGGAATCCCGGCAGCACGACGGCGTGGTAGCGGTGGTGGTGGAGAACTCCGGCAGGGCTTCACCTAAGCGTATGCGGGAGTTGTGGTGGAGGAGGAGGCGGCTAGGGTTGGGGAGGCGGCTAGGGTTTGGGCGCCGGCCTGGGGTGCGGCCAACTGTGGTGCTTGGTTTGGCCGGCCCCCTCCCCTTGCCCCTCATTATATAGGTGGAAGCCCCAAGAGTTGGATCCCAAGTCTTCGAATAAGACCCCAAAAGAAAACCTACCTTTGGTGGGAAACCTACCCAAGGAGGGAGTCCTACTCAAGGTGGGACTCCCACCTTTCCTTGGTGGGGGGGGGGTGGCCGGCCACCACAGGTGGAGTCCACCTGGGACTCCTCCTCTAGGGTTTGGCCGGCCATGGATGTGGAGTCCCTCCAGGACTCCACCTTCCATAGTGTGTTTCTTCCGGACTTTTCTAGAACCTTCTAGAACCTTCCATAAATGCACCGGATCATTTCCAAACTTGGAATATGACTTCCTATATATGAATCTTATTCTCCGGACCATTCCGGAACTCCTCGTGATGTCCTGGATCCAATCCGAGACTCCGAACAAAACTTCGAACTCCATTCCATATTCCATATCTACTCAAACGACATCAAACCTTAAGTGTGTCACCCTACGGTTCGCGAACTATGCAGACATGGTTGAGACTTTCTCTCCGACCAATAACCAATAGCGGGATCTGGAGATCCATAATGGCTCCCAGATATTCAACGACGACTTAGTGATCGAATGAACCATTTACATACGATACCGATTCCCTTTGTCTCGCGATATATTACTTGTCCGAGGTTTGATCATCGGTATCACGATACCTTGTTCAACCTCGTCTCCTGACAAGTACTCTTTACTCGTACCAGTGGTATGTGGTCTCTTATGAACCATTCATATGCTTGCAAGCCATTTAGATGACATTCCACCGAGAGGGCCCGAGTATATCTATCCAGTCATCGGGATGGACAAATCCCACTGTTGATCCATATGCCTCAAGCTCATACTTTCCGGATACCTAATCCCACCTTTATAACCACCCATTTACACAGTGGCGTTTGATGTAATCAAAGTACCCTTCCGGCATAAGTGATTTATATGATCTCATGGTCGAAAGGACTTGGTAACTATGTATCAAAAGCTTATAGCAAATGAACTTAATGACGTGATCTTATGCTACGCTTAATTGGGTGTGTCCATTACATCATTCACATAATGACATAACCTTGTCATTAATAACATCCAATGTTCATGATCACGAAACGATGATCATCTATTAATCAACAAGCTAGTTATACAAGAGGCTTACTAGGGACTTCTTGTTGTTTACATAACACACATGTATCAATGTTTTGGTTAATACAATTATAGCATGGTATATAAACATTTATCATAAACACAAAGATATATAATAACCAATTTATTATTGCCTCTTGGGCATATCTCCAACACTATGGAGGAAGATATTCAAGACCCCGATCTGAAGGAAGAAGTCAAGAGCGAGGATGAAGGAGAAGTGGAGGAAAATCCGCGAGTATACCCGCTCACCACTGTCGCACGCATTGGGGTGGTAGCGAATTCATCCAACCTCAAGAGGAGCGCACGGATAAACACTGGAGGGAAAGTTCCACGTCACCTCCTAGCTCCAAGGACATCTTCCCGAAGCATCAATAACCCTTTCCACACTCTGATTTATAAGAATCAAATTGAAAGGACTCCTTAGGCAAAATTGCCTAGTAAATGGGATATGGATCGTTCTAACAATGCAGGAAGGATGAAGCCTGAAGCTGAGGAGCGGGGAAATAATTCTAAGAGTTGGGATTCGCCATCTGATATACTCATTAACCGCGTCGAGCACAACTCAGAGCTGCTCCGCAACCTCACCTACGAGATTGATGATCTAAAGAAGCTCGTTAAGAAGCTTATCGAGAAGAGTTCACCATCACCACCGAAGGAGTAATTCATCATTGGTATTGGCATCCCCTTGGTTTGTTCCAAGCTTGGGGGAGTGCCGCGGTATCACATCATCACTATATTTTACCTTTTTACTATCAAGTAGTGTCATATCATGAGTAGGGAAGTTATCATATAAGATGGTTTGCAGTGTAGAAGTATCTCTCTTTTAGTTGGTTCTCTATGTATCCCTTGGTGTGAGTTATCGTTATGGAATATTAATGAGAAGTCTTATTATTTACTTTTTGCACACCTTATTTTAGTTTGCAATTTCTGTTATATGATTAATCTTGTCATTAGTATTGATATCACTTTGGGAGCATCAAGTAAATCTATTTGGTTTTGGCAAACTTAGCATTGGTCAATAGCAACAATACTTTGATGTTTAAGTAGAAAAGAGGGAAGTACATGTAGATATATTATTTCATTATCTTTCTTTCTTGTTAGCTAATGAGTTTAATATTCTGAAGTTAAAATTTCTTGTGCTTACAAGGAAGATGCATGATCGTATCTATCACATGTATATTTGTTTGTTTCCCTCAACTCTTATGCTTGCTAATCAACCTTGCTAGCCAAAGACCTGTACTGAGAGGGAATGCTTCTCATACATCCAAAACCTTAAACAAAATCCATGCCATTTGTGTCCACCATAACTACCTACTATGTGGTATTTTGCGCCACTCCAAGTAAATATTTCATGTGCTACCTTTAAACAATTCAAACTCTATTACTCCTTAATTGTGTCAATGTTTTATAGCTCATGAGGAAGTATGTGGTGTTTTATCTTTCAATCTTGTTGGGCAGATTTTCACCAATGGACTAGTGGCACATCCGCTTATCCAATAATTTTGCAAAAAGAGCTGGCAACGGGGTTCCCAGCCCCAATTAATAACTTTCATTAATAATTCTCTTCACATGTTTTGCCCTGATTTATCAGTAAGCAACTTAATTTTGTAATAGACACTCCTCCATGGTATGTGAAATGTTGGAAGGCACCCGAGGATTCGGTTAGCCATGGCTTGTGAAAGCAAAGGTTGGGGGGAGTGTCATCCATAAATAAAACTAAAATACATGTGTAAACAAAAGAGAAGAGGGATGATCTACCTTGCTGGTAGAGATAACGTCCTTCATGGGAGCCGCTCTTGGAAGGTCTGTTTGACAAGGGGGTTAGAGTGCCCACTACCATTCGTTGACAACAACAAACACCTCTCAAAACCTTACTTTTATGCTCTCTTTATGATTTCAAAACTTAAAAAGCTCTAGCACATGATTTAATCCCTGCTTCCCTCTGCGAAGGGCCTATCTTTTACTTTTATGTTGAGTCAGTAAACCTATTTCCCTCTATCTCAAGCAAGCAATTGAGTTGTTGTGATCTAACCATTTATATTGTGATCTATTTAATCACGCCTTTTATTCTTCCTTGTTTAGTACAAAGTTTATCTGAATGAATATAACTTTGAAGGCTATCAATGATTATGAGGAGATTGTTATGATTGAGAATGTAAGTTCTTCCATAAGTTCTAATATAAAGGCTTTGCTCGAAAGATAAGTACAACTTGTTAATAGTTCTTTGACCAAGAACAAAGTTTGTCATAACCAATTATGATTTCCTATGCACCTTCATTTGTGATTTCTCTTTACTTATTTCAAGTTGAGTTATATGAGGAAGTTGTTTACTAGAATGTCTTGTGTGAATTAATAAATGTGATGCTTCTTGTCCGTATTTTATTTATCGACTCTTCACTCCATAAACATGTGGTCTTGTTTACTGAGTTCAGTTTCGCTTAGAGACAAGCGAGGTCTAAGCTTGGGGGGAGTTGATACGTCCATTTTGCATCACTATTTTATATTATAATTTACTGTTATTCATTGATATATTTCATATTTATATATGATACTTATGTTATTTCACTTATTTTGCATGTTTCATGATTATTGGAGAATTATTCACCGGAGTCAGAATTCTGCTGGAAAAAGCACCGTCAGGATACCATATTTCTGAAGATCAACAATTGACGGAAAATACACCGAATTTCTTATTTTCCCAGATGACGGAGCCAACCAAAAGGGGAGGCCGAGGAGGGCCGCCATGGGCCCCCCATAGGCCGGCGCGGGCCCTACCCTGGCCTTGCCGCCATGTGGGGAGGGGGCCCACTACCCCCCTCGGCCATCTCTTCTTCGCGTACTTCTTCTCCCGAGAACCCTAAGGTACTGGGAGGCATCGAGAATAGACACAGCCGCCTCTGCGGGGCGGAAAAACACCAGAGAGAAAAGAGCTCTCCGGCGGGCAGAAATCCACCGGGGAAATTCCCTCCCGGAGGGGGAAATCGACGCCATCGTCACCGTCATCGAGCTGGACTTCATTGGGATCATCATCATCATCATCTCCACCATCGACACCGCCATCTCCACCGCTGCACCTCATCTCCGCTGTAACATCTTGGGTTGAATCTTGGTTATTTCATAGGGGAAACTCTCTCGGTGTTGATTACTCCTTGTTATTGATGCTATTGAGTGAAACCATTGGATCAAGGTTTATGTTCAGATTGTTATTCATCATCATATCACCTCTGATCATGTTCCATATGATGTCTCGTGAGTAGTTCGTTTAGTTCTTGAGGACATGGGTGAAGTCTAAATGTTAGTAGTGAACTATGTTGAGTAATATTTAATGGTTTGATATTTAAGTTGTGGTGTTATTCTTCTAGTGGTGTCATGTGAACGTCGACTACATGATACTTCACCTTTATGGGCCTAGGGGAATACATCTTGTATTCGTTTGCTAATTGTGGGGTTGCCGGAGTGACGAAGCAACCTGAACCCCCGTTGGTATATCGATGCGGGAGGGATAGCGAGGATCTCAGAGTTTAAGGATGTGGTTAGATTTATCTTAATTACTTTCTTGTATTTGCGGATGCTTGCAAGGGGTTTAATCACAAGTATGTATTAGTCCTAGGAAGGGCGGTGCATTAGCATAGGTTCACCCACACAACACTTATCAAAACAATGAAGATTAATCAACTATATGAAGCGAAAGGACTAGACTAAATTCCCGTGTGTCCTCAAGAACGTTTGGTCATTATAAGTAAACAAACCGGCTTGTCCTTTGTGCTAAAAAGGATTGGGCCACTCGCTGCAATTATTACTCTCGCACTTTACTTACTTGTACTTTATTTATCTGCTATATCAAAACCCCCTGAAAACTTGTCTTTGAACATTTACAGTGAATCCTTCATCGAAACTGCTTTTCAACACCTTCTGCTCCTCGTTGGGTTCGACACTCTTATTTATCGAAAATACTACGATACACCCCCTATACTTGTGGGTCATCACTGCCTACTCCAGCACCCCCATGGATGCTGCTCCCAGCATGGTATACGCACGTCCTAGATGTCCTTGTCCGTCTTTGCCCCTTCTCCGAAGCGCCCCAAGATGAGTACCCTCTCCCAGTGCGAATCTGAGAGGAAGCTCAATCCAAAATCCCGAGCGAGCCACTACGCCGCACCATCCGTCCGTGATGGGCGACCCCTTCCTCATAGGGTTTCAATCATCTGCACCTCAAATCATGAAGTGCTAAGTTGCAAGTCGAGTGATCCGCTTGAATCAGACCTCACTGTATGTTGAATCAAATTAATCTTTCTCTCCTGAGTTTGATGTACGATGATTATTCTTTTCGAAAAACATCGCAAGAGGTTCAGATGTCATTTTCGAAGGCGCCTATGAACTATGCATTAGGAAATGCCACATATAAGTACTAGATATGCATTTCCTTGTTTCTTGAGAGTTATTGTTAACGATCTTATATTCTCTTTGGTACATGCATGGCTGATGAAGGCATTTGTTTTCTTTGAAGCCAGCGGTACTGAATCATGCTTGATGCTATTCAGAAGGAAGTGGAAAACAGCTGATAAATAATCAGAGTGTTCTATCTGCTTTTTATTTCATCCTTCATTACAATGGTGATCTTCTAAATCTGGGGCATTAAGGTATGGTTTCTTCTTCAACTGTTCCCTTGGAGAAATGTCTATTCTGTCTACAACAATGGTCGCCTCCTTATTATCTTGAATCTATATTTTAGTGCCTCTTTGATCATTGTCATTGTGCAAAGCTTCTCATGTTATTTTTTTTTTCTTGCATACAACAAAAAGTATATATACCCAACTTGAAACCCTCCTGAAATTTATGTATTTGGTGAACTGCCATAGTTCCATGGAATTATTATTGGCAAAAAAAAGTTACATGGAATTATTTACATCGACACATGATGCTCGATCATGTGAAACTAATCTGCGTGCAAACTAGCATTGACGATTTGTGGAACTTTCATATTTCATATTATGGTTCTGATGGTATATAGATCAATATGTCTAGGCAAATGACCTTGAGATATGGCTAATGTATTTATTCATTATTTGCACAATAACTACTCTCTCCAAACATGTAAGAACTGAATGTTTGTATCACAATAATAAAAAAGTTTTGATCTGAGCGACATTGACAGATCGAAACAGATGAATGTCTGGTTTCTTATTATTTCATCGTCTAAATCATTTTCAAGGTCCTCTGAGAAGTAAATGTTCGATGCCGGTGTGGTGATGGTGTCGAGGTGGGAGAAGAAGAGGGCGATGAATTTGAAGGAGGATGCAGAGGAGGAGGAGGACAACCCCTTCGATCCAGCGATCACCGTGAGTCTCGCCGTCGGCATGTCGTGCCAGAACTGCTTCCGCGATGTGATCCCACCACTAGCGCGCCTTCTCTAGGTAAATGATGTTAAGAATCCTCCCAAGGACAGCCGGTGTAATTGATCCATGATCAATTATGTTGCGCGTCATTCATGGATTTTCTTTTTGTTCGCATAAAACAAGCCGGTGAAAGTGGATGGCTCCATTTGTTAGAAGTTGCAAGCTCGACCTATTTCTTCATTTTGATGATGCTTACGCCAGTTGTACTGCATGGTTCAGTTTATCATCTTCCCTTGGTGCGTGCAATATACAAATTGATAGATATGGACTTTGTGGTTTTCTTTACTGTTTTCATATATTCTGCCTGCTGGTAAGTTTTGATCTCAATGGTGATCAGTTGGAAGTCTGAATAAGTTCTATGATACTGATTTTGGTACATACTTATGCCTATTTTCTACTTTAGTGCATAACTACTTGCGTGCCTAATATACTGATTTCTATGGTCCTGATTTAGGCACTAAAGTAGTATGTCCCAGGCAACATAGATTAGTATATCCCAAGTTACATGTCTGTTTATGAAATCATGTTACTATAATCTTTCCCTAGCCATTTTAGTGCCTCTTTTTTCATTTGTGCTCCTAAGAGATGTGATTGCACCTGAAATGACAGTCACGTTCTACTTCCTGGTTAGCTCTTGGTCAGCGTTACAAGATAGGTAGAAAGAAACTTGTGCTGTATAGAGTTTATTTTTAGCCAACCACAGCAATTTTGGAAACATGATGTATAGAGTTAGTGTCTCCTGGAAAATATTTATCACCGACTGCCCGCTTTCTTGCATACTATTGACACTGTTATTGTTAGGATATCATTAGGCATTGCCATGTAGTATGGGAAAAAAGAAACGAGCATGTAGAGTTTATGAAATTCCATTAGTATGGAAGGCACCAGTTAATGTTCCTAGCTTCAAACATGTATCAGAGATAGTTCCATAGCCTTAAACATTTTCTTCTTTCCGGTCTGCTTATAAAATGAGTGGATCTGCTTTACTTCTTCTATTTATTACATGGATCATTTGCTTCCATATAGTAACCAACCTATATTGCTTTGAGGAGACAAAAACAATAGTGTTGTACATATATACAAGTTCTTCAGATTTTTCTATTTAAATCTTAACCACTAATTTTAATAGTGTTGTACATATATTACCTTTTTGATAGTGTTTTAGCTCGCTGTAGCGGATTTGTTGGTGATTCCATATGCTATGCAGTCGGTCTATTTGTACAGCCTATTAAATAGGCATCTAAAACTTTCAGGATTACTTCCTGTGGCTTCATATCTGTCCTATTAAGTGGAAGCTTTTTTCCATGTTTTTCTTTGCGTGAAGAAGATTCAGCAAAAATATGCAAAACGAGAAGATATCTCCCTTGAACTGGTCTGTACTTTTTTCCTTATTTCAAATCAACCTTGAAGTTTAGACTATGGTGCGTGCTACATACTGATGTATTTGTTCTTTCTCTACAATGTTGACAAGCGTGTGTGCTACTGTGTGGTTTACCTGATGCCAAGCACGTTCTTAAAATAAGCCTCTGAAACCTTCAGTATACATTTATGGAAATTCAGTTTTTGGATACAATGGTTGTGATGAGTCTGCAATTCAATTTATGGAAATTCTAAAATGGAGTAAGCTAGATCGACCTTCTCAAATTCAGTTTATGAAAATTCAAGTACCAGAGGTGTTAAGGCCTAGCTATAGCTATTTAACTGATTTGAATTTTATCATTTCCCTTAAATATATATTCTCAATGGATCTAAAAAGTAATTTAACCTTGCTACTTTATTTCACAGACGATGTGCTACCTCAGTTTCTAAATAAGAATGCCGCTTAACGATGCCGCTCAACAGGATTCCTTGGTATTCCATTGGTGAATCTGGATTTCAGTGGATATCGCATCCTACAGAGTTAAAGTCCATCGTGGTATGCTCCTGACCGAATTGGCGACATGGTGGGAATCAAGAAAGTGCACAATAACTTTGAGCACTTTGATGTTGCTTGAATCCTCCGTAAGATCAATTTACTCCGGCTACTGAGACATCTTGATATAGTTTAGAGCAGGCATCTCTACCGGTATGCTACTTTTTTTAATCGAATTTAAATACGAGTTAGTATTCAAGTTTTCCATTATTCTGTTACTCTTTCTTAAGTATCTATGGGTAGTTCTCTTTGTAATGCTCTATCCACACTTCAGTATTGATGCTTTGTTGTGCATACAGAATTAGGAGTAGTGATAACTCAATAGCCAAGGCCACCATATGAATGAAAGATTGCCGTTTGTCCTTTATTAATTGTGTATCATTGCTGATAGTTTGCGTTCAGATTCTGATATTTGACCACTGTTGACCTTAAAAATATGTTCAACTTCATTTCACAACACTGGTTGACAATTGCACACCTTTGGATGGCATCATGATTTTTTCTACTATATTCTATTGAGCCACTAGCAGCTTCAAAAATTCCCCGTTTCCAGTTTAAGGTGCATGCTCATTTACTACTGTCTCTATGGTCTTACCTCTTATCTGATTGCAGCTAATGTTTATTATAGGATTTGAGGCCAGATAATATATTGTCAAATTCTAATTGTAAACTGAAAATATATAATGTCAGTCTAGCGTGACTGTCATTTATTGACACTCCTACGACTGTATTCTGGACGGTATGTAGATTTTGCTAGACTAGAATGACATACTTGTTATTTGCCAAATTAGATTCGTATGTAAGGATAGTCGTTTATCAATTAATTTTCATCTTATATTAATGACTTCTAAAGGATTATGTCACTGTTAGATGTATATGGCCCCTGAGTTGTGTGGGTCCTTCACTGAGGTAATTAGTTTGCACATTTAAGTCTAGCAAAATCACTGAGACAATGATTGAATATTCGTTTAAGTCGGAGAAAAAAGCAACACATGATGATGAATTGATACAAATGAAAATCAGGAGTCGACATGAACTTGACGAGGTAATGAGCTACAGTGATTAATATTTGATGGCATGCTTGTTTCATTTACTCCTTGATAAGGAAACTAATCTTAACTCTGTCAGAAAACTACGTAACCTATGAGATTGTAAGCTTACATCATTCTTAGCATTAATCCATGATCCGGGATAAAATGTGGAGAGTTTTTCGCTGTCTTATGTGGCTCTCTGAGCTGCCATAAAAGTAAAAAAGGTTCAGGCTATGTAGGAAGTTCTAATCTTAGTACAGTGGTTTGTTTGAATGGATAACTTCTTTTATGGGTGGTTATACACCACCTGACTCATTTTGTTAGTGCATGATGTACCCCCGATTTTAGACATATCTGACTATCAAGATTGTCTTTCTTTTCTGTTTCACAAGTTTTCAGTAATAACCTGCCACATAATTTTCCTAAATAAATAAAGTCCTTTACCTATATGACTTCCGTATATCTAGGAAAAATAATTGCATAAGCAGACTTCCCACAACAATGTTAAGTTACTAAGTGAGTGAAGGAGAGAGCGCAAATGAACCATCTAAGCTGCTAGGGAGTACTATCTAGCTGAGTGGTTAGGGGCAGCCACACTAATTCAGATATATTCCATTAGACCTCACCTCATACCAATAATTTAAAGGGATTGTTCTTGAAAATGTGAGAGGAAAAAAGAGTTTATGCGTTACTAAGCTTTTATTTGAAGAAGCTTATGCTTCATGTGTTACGCCATTCATTTGTCTCCCCTTCCTCTCGTACATAAATACTATGCAAAACATTTGTTTTATTTGTTGCGATCTTGTCTGATATGCTACCAAACAATCTTGACATGGTATAAATTACACCCTATCTTTAGTTAGAATAATAAACAATCTTTTGGATATATAAGTATACTTCAACCATTTTGCCATCCTTTACTATCTGTTATTTTTGTAAAATATAACTTAAATATCATCAGACACTTTCAGATATCTTGGTCAAGGTAACGAGCGTATTCCTGACGTGTATTTGATATTTGAAAAACCTAAGACCTTAAAGTTTAAGAGGATAAAACCCCTACCTTAGATATTTGTAATTTACCATGCATTTTTCCTTATTTGTCTATAGTAAGTGATAAAGGTAGCTTCCAGACTGCCTTGGTGAATTAACTCACACTGGCATACCACCTTAGTTATTCTAATGTCATCATTATATGAAGCAAGCCATCTTGGCTTTTTGGCATTACTATTATCTGTTCGAATGTTTCCTTATTATACCATCGGACATTTCATTGAGAAGAACAACATTGTTGTTTTACAATTTACATATTTCTTGTATTCTATAGAAAGTAACAACGGAGAAAATATATTGTTTAGATTGATTGATCGGTTAATTACGTCCTATCCTATTTCATTTTGGAGGAGATGAGGTGAGCCTACCCGGTTCTTCCAGCCGCCTTCCATACACAATTACTCCCTCCATTCTGAAATAGTCTACATTCTAGCCTCAAAATTTGTTCTAAAATACTCTACATTCTAGCTTTTAGTCAACAACACTGAAAATAAGGTGATTTTGCTCTCTTTATTGGACGTTGTTATTTTCAACTGTTGCTTGGATTGGTTGTTCACATATCGAAGTAGTACTAATAAATGCAACACTATTTTGTCTCAGTTTTTCTACAATGTAGATTAAATCAGAACCGAGGGAGTAGGTGTGATGGGATTAAGTTGCTCCATTTATAGCATAAATAATCGCTTCTGCTTATTGAAATTGGGCACTGATACTTTGAGAACCATATTTTATTTATTATTGTTGACCGTTATGTGTGGCTATGAGAATAGGGAAGACCCTACAAGAAATGTCCCCACTCGGCTACTTGAAGATCGAATTAATCGCACATATCTTGTATGTACTTTACCATCTCTAATTTAATGTTTCTCTAAGAGTGTATTGTTCTAGGATTTCCAATTTATCTCATAAGGGTGGTCTTTCTTTCAGCAGTATGCCCTCTAATACTACTTCCATTATAAAACTTTGCAAAGTATTTTTCATCCATCCAGATTTAATGTACCTTTTTTTTCTTTGACCAATGTAGGAGCCACAACAAGCCTATCTTGCCAAAGATCTTCTATGGTGGGAAATGACACTCTTGTAGGAGGTTTAGTAGGTAGTTTGGTGTCACCTAAATTATTTTGGTTGTCAATCATAAAATATTTTTCAATAAATATATTGTCAGATGGCTCAAGCATCCTAACTCCGAAATACCTTTAATATCCAACTTTTTGTATTGTTTGCTAATTTAGTACCAATACTACTACTCTTCTTTCCATAATAGACATGCCCAGAACACGGGTGTGGACTTACCACAGAAGAGCAACAAGAAGATCTAGAACTTGAAACCACACAGATGCACAACAAGGATGTCTTGTTATTGCGATCAGTATTATCACGATGTAGTATATTTCATGACATCCCTGATTTTTTTAAATTTTCATACTGATTTGTGAATTATGTATGTGCATTGAGAAATAAAATTTGCGAACCCCTAGCAACGCACGGGCATTTGTACTAGTTCATATTATATTTATTAATTTCTAGAATCTTAATGAGGCAAGATTGTTTAATAATTTTTAGTTTTACGTGCTATGTTACGATATCTTCTATAATATTACTATCATCTCTCTCGTCAGTCATTAATTGTAGTGAGACATCAACTTTTTTGCATGAACGATAATTCATGATGATACTATCTATGATACCCATTGTGGTTAGTTTTAGAGACTCTTTCCTTGGCGCTCTCCTAGCACATCTGAAGTCCGCACTTAATTGCATTTTCTAGAAAAATATATTGGTTGAAGCTCATAAGGAGACAGAAGGAGTACATGATGGGAAAGTAACACGTCTATTTCCCCCTTGCACCGCTCTCCCTCGTCTACAGTATCCTCGAGGGTTTCTAGGCGTTGACCGGGCCTTCGAGCGTCTCTCCGCTGGAATAGCTGGCCGGAGTTGTTCTTGGATGGGGGCCGGAGTAGTTTAGGTTCAGATCTAGTAGTTTCTTTGTTGGTTTTCGGCTCCATGCCGAGTGTTGGGCGTATGCCCTATAGTGGAGGTGGTGCCTTGGGTCGTCGCCAGATCCATGGCTTTGTAGGGCTGCTGTTGTTTCTACTCGGGCTCCTCTGGTTGGAGCTGAGTGGGAGGAGGAGCAGCTCCACCTTCTTCAATAAGTTGGTGGCGGTGGATCTCTGCTGGTGGACTGGAGGCCAAGAAGAGGAAGTTCTCCCGGCCGGCCGTGGCGGCGAGGAGGAAAACAGAGAATTCTTGGTGAGCTTGGTTGCTTTCCTTTTCCCGGTCGGCCTTGGTGGCGAGGGGGAGTATGGAAGTAGCTGGCTGCTCTCTGCTCCGACGAGATCCAGGTTCGTCGGCGAGTGCTGCTGGCTGAGGTTGATCTGCAGGTTCTCTTCCTCTCTATCTCGCCGTGGAGGTGTTGGGAGAGGAGGCCATGATGCGGTGACCTCCAGACTGCGCTGGCCGTTGCCTAAGTGGTGCTATGTCAATGAGCTCAACCACGCAAGAGATGTCAGGGCTTCTGCCATCTTTTGCCGGCAGGGCGGCGAATCTTCAACCTCCAATGTGGGGCCTTCTTTGAATCGACTGCTGAAGCTCGACGCCTTCTCTTCACCAAGTAGTGCGTCCCCGGTGGAGTGAAGGTGACCAGCGGCTTCGATTCTCCGTCGGAAATGGGGCTTTCGAGCATGCTGTTCCGGATCCTCGGCGGCGACGCCTTGAGGACGCCGCGACCGGTGGCGGAGACACCAGTGGACTAGATTGCTTTTTATTTTTTCTTTTAAGGTGTTTTTTCAATTTGAAAGGCCCTATCTTTAAATAGCTGGTTCTGTAGGGCTTGTCGCCAGCATATACAAGGTGATCTCTCATGCACTCAGCAGCTTCAAAGATCGCAACATCTGAGTTAATAAGAACCGTAAATTTTCGGCGCCTTTGCTGGATGTTTGGTTTGGCTCTCACATCGAAGTTGCCAGAAAAAAATTGTGAGCCCTGCAACTTTGGCACGTCAGCTGGCAACTTTCAAGAGTTTCTAGAGCCGTAGGATGTAAAAACGAACGACCGCAGATCCTCGCGCTGGGAAGCTAGATTTCTCACGTACTCCCAAAATTATGTGTTTTTAAACTTCTACTCCCTCCGTCCATAAATAGATACCAAAAGTTTGTCTAAATTTAAATATATCTATAAATCGTGGCTAGATACATTCAAATTTAGATAAACTTTTGGTATCTATTTATGGACAGAGGTAGTAACAAGTTAAGAACCTCAATTATTTTGGGAAAGAGAAAATAGATGCATCTCTTTTCTTAATACTACTTCCTTCAATCCAAATTAATTAAATTTATTTTATCTAGATATGGATATATCTAGTCAACAAACGCATCTAGATATGAATGTATTTAGATAAAGTAGAATCAATTAATTTAAATTAAAAGTAGTACGTACAACGAACATAGCTGCATAAATGATACTGGCAGCCGGGCTAATTTATCGAGAAACAAATGGCAAACTTTACTTCGAAAATATTCCAACGCCATTTCTGATAAAATTGGTTTGGTGCTTGTGTACGTACCAACCAAAACAGAACAATCACGCACGCTACAAACTAAATATAAGCCTGACAGATAGTCACCCCGGACAGAAGGAATTCGATCGAAATCAAATGCGTATGATTTAATTTTCGGCAGGAGATGCGTTGACCGCTTGATCCGTGTTGCCACGCAGGATATCAATCAGTCTGTCAAGATTGACCTCCGCTGGGCCACCTGGCAGCGTCGCCCCCGCGGCCTTGTCCTTCCACTCCGCCGAGCGCCGGCGCATCTCTTTCCCCTTGTCCCCCTCCATTGCATCTTGTATCTTCTCGGCCACGTCCGCCCGCCTGACCTCCCCGCCGATCTCCATCCCGACGCCCCACTCCGTGCGCTTGTACCTGCAGTTGGTCTGCTGCTCCGCGAAGAAGGGCCAGCTCAGCATTGGCACGCCGGCGCAGAGGCTCTCCAGCGTGGAGTTCCACCCGGAGTGCGTCAGGAACACGCCGACGGCGTCGTGCACGATCACCTTCTCCTGCGGGCACCACGTGGTCAGAAGGCCGCGGCCCTCGATGGCGGCGGAGA
The DNA here is from genome assembly GCF_022539505.1 of Lolium rigidum. Lineage (NCBI taxonomy): Eukaryota > Viridiplantae > Streptophyta > Magnoliopsida > Poales > Poaceae > Lolium > Lolium rigidum. The sequence goes on from NC_061514.1 coordinate 168,317,842, forward strand.
ACTCCGGCGGGAGCACGGCCGCGTCGCCCTTGACGAGGTCGGGGCGCACGTTCCACAGGAATGGGTAGCCGCTGTTGGCCAGCCCCCACGCGAACTCCAGCATCTGCTCGTTGCTCATCACCGTGATGCTGCCGTAGTTCACGTACACCACCGAGTGCGGCGGGTGGCGGTCGAGCCACTCGAGCAGGCCGTCCTGCTCCTTCCACAGGTTGGACTGCACGGCCACGTCGAGAGGAGAGCCCTTGGGAATGACGCGGCGGACTTGGAGGAGGAGTGGGCCGACGACGCAGACGGGCGGGAGGATCGCTCGCATGGCGTCGAGCTCCCGACCCTCGAGGTCGTCGAAGGAGTTGACGACGACGGCGTCGGGCTGCGACGCCGCCCGCGCGGTCTCGCGGATGAGGAAGTTGAGCATGATGGCGTTGGGATCCGTGGTGCGGATGAAGTCGGGGAAGTCGCGCAGCTGGAAGCCGTCGCAGACGCCGGGCACGCCGTGGACGACCGTGTCGAGGTACCCGTCCGTGAGCTGCGCCTCGTCCTTGAGCGGCACGAGCCCCTGCTCGACCAGGTTCTTGTAGTAGTTGTAGGCCATGAAGCCGCAGGCGCTGGCCGTCCACAGCCCGGCGCAGGGCAGGCCGATCTCCTTGGCGGCATCGTAGGCGAACGACATGACGACGTCGCACAGGAGGCACGTTACCGGCGGGACGCCGGAGGCCGGGTCGTTGAGCGTGGCCAGGAGCGCGGTGAGGTGGGGGAGGCAGGTGGTCATGGTGGAGTGGCAGAGCGCGGGGATGTCCTGGGTGGCATCGGCGTCGGGCGGCGGGAGGCCGTCCGGTATCTTGGTGAAGTCGAAGCCCGGGCAGCCGTGGAACGCGGCCGCGCCCCGCGATTTGAGGAGGCGGCCGTAGTTGTACTCGGTGAGGACGAAGGTGACGTGGAAGCCCCTGACGTGCAGCAGCTTGGCCACTTTGAGCATCGGCGTGATGTGGCCCTGCGCCGGGAACGGCACGCACACCGCGTGTGGCTTCTGCTCCGTCGTCGACCCCATGATCTGTCGATCGAGCGGTTCTGCACTGACTAATCACAAGCTGCGCAGAAGCAAGTGAGTTGCTGATCGACTTAAGGGGGCCAGCAGCGCTATGAGGCAGTGATGCGGACGACCAAGTTGACTGATAGTTATAGGGCGGCTAAGAGCGCAGCCCACTCGGCCGGCGGCCATTGATAAACGGATGTAATAGTTAACAAGCTCGCTGCGGGCCTCCATGTGCTCAGCAGCTGTTTGTCATGGGGCAGATCGGCAAGATGATTCGTGCTTGTTTGTTTCTTTCTTAAACCCGCTGACTGCGAGTTCTCCTTCTCCAGGTTTCTCGGTCTTGGAGAACGGAGCGCATGGCCAATTGCTTGCTTATGCATTATACATTTATACTCTGCCACATGATTCGATGCTCTCGATCGGATCCGCCGGAAGCACGCTAGCTGATCCGCCTGGCTGGAGCGCCGTGCTGTTCTCGTCTGGCCGGAGCAGTTGAACTCCTGCAACTTGCAAGTAAAGTACTACTCAGCTATCTAGGTGTCTGCGATCCAACGGAGTAGTTGTTTTGCCCCCATTGGCAAAACAAAATTCTGTTGAACCGTGTATAACCAAATTGCCATATGATTTAATTTGAATAAATAATTGATAAAGCAGGATCATACAAACAACAATTAACTAATCATGCATATAGATAGAGTAGACCAACATAGCGTAAACCGATCATATCTGGTCCAAACGCTGGAACTAGAAAGTCTAGCAAGATCTCACAAAGAGATAAGAGAATAACATACGGTATGACTTGAGCAGTCGCGCCAACAATGTCGGTGTTGTCTCCCATGTTACGGTTGTCGGAGATGTTGTTGACGACCGGAAAAAAGTTATCAATCGGAACTCATCGTGGAACAACGTCGTGTTGCCAATAGTCACGCGTAAGCACTCTCAATAAACCTGATCGCCCCTCACCTATAAATGTCTACGAGAGGCGGGTTTTCAGAGGCCTACTGTGCCCGTCCTTCGGTGCACGTACGCCAAACAGTGGACGAGGAAGACGATGACGGCGACGGAAGGTTCTAGAAGGAGTAGTTGCATGTGTTGATGTGTGTCCGGTAGGTCGTGGGACAACAGCGTCCAAGTCAACACAACGGCCCATGACCAAGAGAACGTGAAAATGGCTGATTAACATGTTCGTTAATGACTCAAAAATTAATACACGATCCATTTCATCAAGATCAAAAATATAAAGGAGGTGCTTACCTAGGAGGTCAGCTCGGTACATTCTCGCAGACTGCATTAAGACCTTATAAACCACTCAAATTCCCTCCTAGCTAGCAATGTGGGATTAAACTTAGTCCCACGTTGTGCAGCCATGCATATGGATCAATTAGAATTTCAGAATTTATATTGCATATGGGCCTAAGGCCCGAAAGTAAATTACAACAATCCCCCGCAAAGTCTCATTGGTTCATAAATTTCCATAGTATCCTTTATATACATGTAATGTGGAGACTGTTAAGTTGAACTTCCACCAAGAACTTCATATTACACTATTTTTGCAAACTGAATAGTGCACTATGCCTTGAACTACAAGTTTTCTGCGCACTAGCTTCACACAAAGCTTAGACCAATGCAGGGATGCCACAGGGCTTCCCCGTGGCATGGAGATTATACGTCATACTCCATGACTTTTCATGAGTTCATTAGAGAGAACACAACTCTCATGGACCGTGATTGAATGGATCGTAGCGACCAAGAGGGGGGGGGGGGGGGGGAACGGGCGCTACACAATTTTTATCCTTTTTCAATTTTAGTGTGATGCGGAAGTAAAGGTGTAACATCCCAAATTTCAAATAAAGGAAGAAGAACAATTTCAATTATCCAAAAATTTAGAACCAACAAAAACTTTTACTTGCATATAGTACCCTGCATAGGACTTGTGCATTTTGAGTGCTATGCCATGATGTTTGTTACTTTGTGTTTGTGATGA
>NC_061514.1:168320958-168365192 GCF_022539505.1 Lolium rigidum
TTGATGGCGAGCAACGTAGTTATCATTAGATGTGTTAGGGTTAGCATTGTTCTTCGTTTAAGCATGCTTACGTAGTGCAACCCTTGCATATCTAGCCGTCCTCACGCCTGTCTCGGGTGTGGGGCGGCACCCCGCTGATCATTATTTAGTAGATCTGATCCGTTACGATTGCTCCTTGTTCTACAAGGATTAGTTTAATATCCGCAATAGTTTGGCCTTACAAAGGGGGAGGATCTCGTGGCACGTAGGGTGGCGTTCGCAAGTCCTAAACAGGATGTTCCTAGGATCAACTTCATGTTGGTTTTTTGGCCTTGTTTAGGATCGGCTTACGAGCACCGTGCGTGGCCATCTGGCCCAACTTGGAGTAGGATGATCCGATTATGTGGTGAAAACCCTAAATCGTCGTAGATCTCATTAGCTTCATCTTGATCAAGCAGGACCACCAAGTATTCGTACACCCCGTACGGATCATGGGTGAATCGGCTCTTTGAGCCGATTCACAGGATAACCCGAGAGCCGATCGAGGCTCGTATTTAACGTTTACATGTATGCCCTGCGAGGAAACTAAGCGAGGCAATCTCATCACCTTCTGACCAGGTATAGGTCGGGTGGCACGCCCTTGCACTTCGCAACGCCGCGTGTGACCAGAAGAGCATTGCGGGCCGTCGCTCGGAGGGGTCTCAGCCAGCCGCAGCTCTAGGCTCCCCCCGGCTCTACAGTGTTGACAAGGCCGCTGCCCGCCGGTGGGTTTTGGCAGTCAACAGATGTGTACAGCAGCAAGTTTTCCCTCAGTAAGAAACCAAGGTTATCGAACCAGTAGGAGTCAAGGGCCACGTGAAGGTTGTTGGTGACGGAGTGTAGTGCGGCGCAACACCAGGGATTCCGGCGCCAACGTGGAACCTGCACAACACAATCACAATACTTTGCCCCAACTTAACGAGTGAGGTTGTCAATCTCACCGGCTTGCTGTAAACAAAGCATTAAACGTATGGTGTGGAAAATGATGTTTGTTTGCGAAGAACAGTAGAGAACAGAGTTTGCAGTAGATTGTATTTCAGATATAAAAGAATGGACCGGGGTCCACAGTTCACTAGTGGTGTCTCTCCAATAAGATAAATACCATGTTGGGTGAACAAATTACAGTTGGGCAATTGACAAATAGAGAGGGCATAACAATGCACATACATATCACGATGACTACTATGAGATTTAATCAGGGCATTACGACAAAATACATAGACCGCTATCCAGCATGCATCTATGCCTAAAAAGTCCACCTTCAGGTTAGCATCCGCACCACTTCCAGTATTAAGTTGCAAACAACAGAAAATTGCATTAAGTATGGTGCGTAATGTAATCAACACAAATATCCTTAGACAAAGCATTGATGTTTTATCCCTAGTGGCAATAGCACATCCACAACCTTAGAACTTTCAGTCACTGTCCCAGATTCAATGGAGGCATGAACCCACTATCGAGCATAAATACTCCCTCTTGGAGTTACAAGTATCAACTTGGCCAGAGCCTCTACTAGCAACGGAGAGCATGCAAGAACATAAACAACACATGAGAGTGGATTCGCTACCCACATGGGTAGCTGCGCATGCATCTGTTGCCGTTAGATCTCCCCTAAGATTGATATTTCCTCGGTTTCCCTTTGACCGTGTCTCATGTATGGTACAGTAATCGGAGCAGCTAATCGAGTAGTAAACTGAGTAGTTATTCTAGTGTCTGAGCGTGAACAGCGCCAGCCACCGGAGCGCCATGCCCGACGCCTCGTCCTCAATCAACTAGCGCCGCCGTTCGAGCTCTCCTGCCGTTCCCCTTCCCAGCCCCTCGCCGCGAGCCCCTCGGCCGCCGCGACGGCCGCGGCCACCACATCCTCGCCGGTGATGGCTGCGACGGTCGGCATGAGGAGCGCGAGGAGGTCCGCGCCGGTCGTCCCGCTTCAGATGGTTCCCTCCATCTTCACGCATTCGAGTCGTCGAAGCCGCGGTTCCAGGCCGGGAGCAGGACGATGAGCGGCGGTTCCGCGAACTGCAAGGGAGGCACGGCCGACGCCCGGCTCGCAGGTGCATGGGTTGACTTTATTTTGCACGAATCGTTCAAAGCGCCATACTCGATTCGGGCCGGCCGCAGCTGACCTGGTGATGTGCGCCGTCCAAGGAGGAGGGAAGGAGGCCAGCAGAGCGCTCGCAAGTGGCGAATTATTAGCGCAGATTAGCGTTGGTGTGATGTGGTTGGAGCCTGGTGATGTGCAGCGCTTGATCCATGCGTATTCGATCTGCCAAGTGCGCGTCCTCCTCTGGCTAAGTCGCGCCCATGGAGGCAGGACGGCGCCGTCGACAACGGGAGCTCGAGGGAGAGGCCATGGCAGATGAGCTCAAGGGGGACGCCATGGCGGACGAGCTCGATCCGCTGCGGCGCCCAAATCCGTTCAATGGGGAACCGAGGGCAGCCATGGCGAGATTTGGCAATCTCGAATCCGACCATGGGACGCCCAATTCGTGCCGCTCCAGCATGGATCCGGCGGCGGCAGAGGAGGTCGGTTCATCGTTCATCTCCGCCCCGATTCATGTCGCTCCAGCTCGGTCCAGTCCCCTGCTTCACCTACCGATGTAGTGGCCGGATACCCTGTCGTGCGGTCAACGGAGTGCCGCTGTGTCGGATCCAGTCACGGATTTTGCATCGAAGTGTTGTTGTGGACTGCAGCTCTGTTGGTCGTGGGCGGGGAAGGAGCTGGCCACGGCCTGTATGGAGCGGAAAGGGGATAAGGAAGGGGTGGGAGTGCTAATTAAAGTGGATGGGTTAACTGTTAAAACGGATACAGTAATGGGCGGGATGGAGTAATGGGGTTTGACCAAAATGGACAGGTGTCATACGAGGAAGGGGTGCGTAGCTACCCATGTGAGTACCGGGTTTCATCTTAACAACACATATATGATAGATTGATAATCAACTTCACATAGTATTCCATATTCATCGGATCCCAACAAACACAACATGTAGCATTACAAATAGATGATCTTGATCATGATAGGCAGCTTACAAGATCTAACATGATAGCACAAGAGGAGAAGACAACCATCTAGCTACTGCTATGGACCCATAGTCCAAGGGTGAACTACTCACACATCAGTCCGGAGGCGATCATGGTGATGTAGAGTCCTCCGGGAGATGATTCCCCTCTCCGGCAGGGTGCCGAAGGCGATCTCCTGAATCCCCCGAGATGGGATTGGCGGCGGCGGCGTCTCTGGAACTTTTTCCGTATCGTGGCTCTCGGTCATAGGGTTTTCACGACGGAGAGTTTAAGTAGGCGGAAGGGCAGAGTCGGAGGAGGCACAGGGGACCCACACCATAGGCCGGCGCGGGCCCCATGCTGGCCGCGCCGCCCTATGGTTACAGCCCCTCGTGGCCCCACTTCGTATGCTCTTCGGTCTTCTGGAAGCTCCGTGGAAAAATAAGACCCTGGGCGTTGATTTCGTCCAATTCCGAGAATATTTCCTTTGTAGGATTTCTGAAACCAAAAACAGCAGAAAACAGCAACTGGCTCTTCGGCATCTTGTCAATAGGTTAGTGCCGGAAAATGCATAAAAATGATGTAAAGTGTGTATAAAACACGTGAGTATTGTCATAAAAGTAGCATGGAACAGAAGAAATTATACATACGTTTGAGACGTATCACATGGGTCTTGGTATCCCCTTGCATGTTAGTGAAAAAAGCATCCAAACCCACAATCTCATGCTTAATGGTGAGACTAGTGACATCATCAATAGATATAGCATTAGAGGAGGATGTAGACTTGGAAAGGGGTTCTACCTCCGAAGATACCATTTCCATGAGGCAATGGGACTTGTTGGTGACAAGGTTCTCATTAGGAGAGTTGAAGAGGGAGGTGGAGGGAGTGGAGATGGCGATGGCGGCCACTCCCTCCTCTTCCTTGTTCGAGTTCTTGTCTTCATGTTCTTCACCTTCATCGGAAGAATACTCCTCACGGATAATGAAACCTCTAGGCTTCTTGGTGAAGGAGACCTTGGCGTCACCGGGCTTGGAGAAACCTTTGGAGAGGGATTTGAACTTGTCCTTGCGGACAAGCCTTTCACCATTATCTTCCCTTCTCTCATAGACACAATCCGCGACAAAGTGACTTTTCTCGCCGCAATTGTAGCACGTTCTCCCTCTTTGCCCCTCCCTTGGGCTCTTTGAGAAGTTTCTTGGAGATTCACGAGGCGATTATCTTCTTGGCCTTGAGCTTCGTGTCTTGTTTCCATCCCAAAAACTCTTTGCGGCGAGAGCCATGTGGGAGGAGAGCGTTGTAGAACTTCCTTTTGATCCAATGGTCATCCACAAACGTTGCTCCAAGATCTTGCATTTGTACGGCAAGAGTGATGAGGCGACGGTACATTTCTTCCGGAGATTCTCCTTCATTCATGATGAAGTTGTCGGCCATGTTGTTCACTTCATCGAAGCGAGAGCTTTGGATGCTCTCATTTCTGAGGAAGAGCTTGTCGAGTTTATCCCATGCTTCCTTGGCGGTCTTGAGAGAGCGGATGTGAGCACGGTCCTTGGGTGTTACGGCCATGTGAATCATGTTGATGGCGGTGGCATTGAGTTGGTCATCCACCACTTCTCTTCTAGTCAATTTCTTTGGGTCTCGTGGTGAATAGCCTTCCTCGATGATGCGCCAAAGCTCGGTAGAAGCGCTGCGCACATGAGAACGCATTAAGAATTGCCAATTTTCAAAGCTATTTGATTCAAGTAGCGGTGGTGAACCATGAGACAAAATATGAGGCATAGGTATTGGGACATTTATGGTGTAATCACTTGGTGGAGGAACCGCATGATTACCTCCTAATTGTCCGGCAACCAGTGGTTCATCCTTCCCTTTTGAAGAAGTGCCGGCTTCCCCAAGCCCTTCCTCTTGTTGGTTTTTCGTGGATTGGGCGACAAAACCAATAAGAGAAAATGAAGTAGCTTTGGGTGGGGGAACCTCGGCACTTGCCTTAGGATCTATGGTGGGGGTTGGTTTTGGAGATACAACCTCCATCATCATAGCCTTCATTTGGTTAACGATGGATGATTCCAATTTCTTGAGGTCATCCAACGTAGCCGTTGTGCTATTGACGGTAGATGGTGGAGGTGGTAGCTCACCGGGAAGGGACCCATTCTCGCCTCTTGTCTGGCCATTTCTTAGGCGGTAAATCCCGAGCAAGAAAACCTTGCTCTGATACCAACTGAATGGATCGTAGCGAACAAGAGGGGGGGTGAATGGGCGCTACACAATTTTTATCCTTTTTGAATTTTAGTGCGATGTGGAAGTAAAGGTGATATCTTTGATGTTCGAGGTGATCCTAGTATGATCCTAGGCTAGTGCAACAAGTAAAGGAACCAAGCAAGATAGTAAAGTTAAGGAGCGGGGCAATTGGGGAGCGCGGAGACGAGGCGATGTTTGTTTCCCGCAGTTCCTCCCACAAAAGGGAGTACGTCTACGTTGAGGAGGTTCTAGCCACGAAGGCTAGGCAGCCACACCACGAAGAAAGGTCTCACCTTCTTCCTCGAGAGAGCTCCACAAAGGGGCTCCCCCTTCTCCACTAAGGCACCGGTCGAGGCGGTGGTTCCTTCACAAGGTTGGGGCGAACTCCACAACACGGAGGCTCCCAACACCCTATGGGGCTAGCACAACTCCAAGCTAGCCTCCATAGGAGCACTTCCTCCAAGATCCCACCATAGGAACCCTAACACGAAGATCCACTAAGGACTAGCAAGTATTGGTGAAAACACTCTTGGTAGAACTATAGATCGGGGCCTCCTCCACCACTCCACAAAGTTTGGGCAAGATTTGTTGGGTGGATGGGGAGATCCTCAAGGTTTGAGCTCAGCAACAATGGAGGAGAGAGAGAGAAGAGATAAAATCGAGCTGGGGAAGAAGGGGCCTTTTTATAGGTTCCCCCAAATCCAACTGTTATGCTCAGATCCCGCACGACTGGTATTACCGCTTGGGCAAGAGGTAGTACCGCTCTGGGCTCGAATATACTCCACAGATTCGCCACGTGGGCTCACAACGGTAGTACCGCTGGCGGTACCGCTCTGTTACCGTAACGGCCTCTATGAGCCCTGGACTCCTCGCGGCACCTTAGCGGTACCAGCGCGGTAGTGTCGTAACTTGTGTTACGGTACCTAAGCGGTACCAAGGCGGTACTACCGCTTGTAAGCGGTACTACCGCTCATGGTACCGTAGAGGTACCGTAACGCACTCTGTGGGACAATTCAGTGCAAATACCCAGAGCGGTACCTCAGGGCGGTACCAGTAGGGTAGCGGTACTACCGCTACTGGTACCGGTAGTACCGGTCAGGCAGAATCTGCTGATTTTCTCTTTCCCTCTCCAGCCACGTCACCTCGCGACATACACACAAAACCAGAAAACCTATAAGCTACGCTTCAGTCCTCCGATCATGACGTGTTCAGCGAGGGCACCGTGCACCTTTAAATCTATCAAAGACAATCTGTGCACATGGTTAAATTCATTCGAGTGTTGTTATCAAACACACAAAGCCCAGGGTATAGACCTTGCTCTTTCAGTGATGTTTGACAATCAGACTCATATAGGTGTGTTCTTCAAAATATGTTTTGCAAGACAACATCTCTGCTTAAATAAGCCACTTAAAACACATTAAGATAAATACCGACATACCATGCAGAATAGGAGTGTTGTATCTTCACAGAGGGGTTAAGTTAATACATGGATACTCTCCTCCCAACTGACCAACAGCTTGTCTCCCATCTTTAATTCACGAGATCTCCGATCACATAGAGTTGGCTACCACTGTGAGAAACACATAGCGCGGTTCTCAAACCCATCTCTCTCGATGAATTTTCTATCACATTATGTGATAAAACCTCTATGAAGGGATCTGCCAAATTTCTAGATTTTTATGTATAATCCAATACAATAACTCTAGAGTTTCTCATTTTCCTAACACAAATGTGAAAGAACAAGGATGCCGCCTAGAGGGGGTGAATATGAGGTTTAGAACTCCTTACGCCAGGGGCTTGAGTTAATGTAGAATAAAACTAATGTTTAACTTGTCAAGCACGAAACCTACAAAGTAGGGATTACCAATGTGCATCAACAACTTATGCTAAACATGACATGCCATAAGCTGATAACAAGATATAGGACTTTGATGGCGCGTGATGCACACGTCCGTTGGGAACCCCAAGAGGAAGGTGTGATGCGCACAGCAGCAAGTTTTCCCTCAGTAAGAAACCAAGGTTATCGAACCAGTAGGAGATGAAGGCCACGTGAAGGTTGTTGGTGAAGGAGTGTAGTGCGGCGCAACACCAAGGATTCCGGCGCCAACGTTGAAGCTGCACAACACAATCAAAATACTTTGCCCCAACTTAATAGTGAGGTTGTCAATGTCACCGGCTTGCTGTAAGCAAAGGGTTAAACGTATGGTGTGGAGAATGATGTTTGTTTGCAAAGAACAACAGAGAACAATGATTGCAGTAGGTTGTATTTCAGATGTAAAAGAATGGACCGGGGTCCACAGTTCACTAGTGGTGTCTCTCCAATAAGATAAATAACATGTTGGGTGAACAAATTACGGTTGGGCAATTGACAAATAGAGAGGTCATAACAATGCACATACATATCATGATGACTACTATGAGATTTACTTAGGGCATTACGACAAAGAACATAGACCGCTATCCGAGCATGCATCTATGCCTAAAAAGTCCACCTTCGGGTTAGCATCCGCACCCCTTCCGGTATTAAGTTGCAAACAACGGACAATTGTATTAAGTATTGTGCGTAATGTAAACAATACAAATATCCTTAGACAAAGCATTGATGTTTTATCCCTAGTGGCAACGAGCACATCCACAACCTTAGAACTTTCTCGTCACTGTCCCGGATTCAATGGAGGCATGAACCCACTATCTAGCATAAATACTCCCTCTTGGAGTTACAAGTATCAACTTGGCCGAGCCTCTACTAGCAACGGAGAGCATGCAAGATCATAAACAACACATATATGATAGATCGATAATCAACTTGACATAGTATTCCATATTCATCGGATCCCAACAAACACAACATGTAGCATTACAAATAGATGATCTTGATCATGATAGGCAGCTCACAAGATATAAACATGATGGCACAATAGGAGAAGCCAACCATCTAGCTACTGCTATGGACCCATAGTCCAAGGATGAACTACTCACAAATCAGTCCGGAGGCGGGAATGGTGATGTAGAGCCCTCCGGTGATGATTCCCCTCTCCGGCAGGGTGCCGGAGGCGATCTTCATAACCCTCCGAGATGGGGTTGACGGCGGCGGTGTCTCTGGAACTTTTCTCGTATCGTGGCTCTCGGTACTAGGGTTTTCGCGACGGAAGGATGATGCGTGTAGTTGACACGTCCGTTTGGAACCCCAAGAGGAAGGTGTGATGCGCACAGCGGCAAGTTTCCCTCAGTAAGAAACCAAGGTTTAATCGAACCAGTAGGAGTCAAGAAGCACGTTGAAGGTTGAGGGCGGCGGGATGTAGTGCGGCGCAACACCAGAGATTCCGGCGCCAACGTGGAACCTGCACAACACAACCAAAGTACTTTGCCCCAACGAAACAGTGAGGTTGTCAATCTCACCGGCTTGCTGTAACAAAGGGTTAACCATATTGTGTGGAAGATGATTGTTTGCAAGAAAACAGTAAAACTAGTATTGCAGTAGATTGTATGCGATGTAAAGAATAGGTCCGGGGTCCACAGTTCACTAGAGGTGTCTCTCCCATAAGATAAAAGCATGTTGGGTGAACAAATTACGGTCGGGCAATTGACAAATAGAGAGGGCATAACAATGCACATACATGTCATGATAAATATAGTGAGATTTAATTGGGCATTACGACAAAGTACATAGACCGCTATCCAGCATGCATCTATGCCTAAAAAGTCCACCTTCGAGTTATCATCCGAACCCCTTCCAGTATTAAGTTGCAAAACAACGAGACAATTGCATTAAGTATGGTGCGTAATGTAATCAATAAATACATCCTTAGACATAGCATCAATGTTTTATCCCTAGTGGCAACGAGCACATCCACAACCTTAGAACTTTCGTCACTCGTCCCGAGTGTCAATGCAGGCATGAACCCACTATCGAGCATAAGTACTCCCTCTTGGAGTTAAAAGTAAAAAACTTGGCCAGAGCCTCTACTAGAAACGGAGAGCATGCAAGATCATAAACAACACATAGGTAATAACTTGATAATTAACATAACATAGTATTCTCTATCCATCGGATCCCGACAAACACAACATATAGTATTACAGATAGATGATCTTGATCATGTTAGGCAGCTCACAAGATCCAACAATGAAGCACAATGAGGAGAAGATAATCATCTAGCTACTGCTATGGACCCATAGTCCAGGGGTGAACTACTCACTCATCACTCCGGAGGCGACCATGGCGGTGAAGAGTCCTCCGGGAGATGAATCCCCTCTCCGGCAGGGTGCCGGAGGAGATCTCCGAGAATCCCCGAGATGGGATTGGCGGCGGCGGCGTCTCGGTAAGGTTTTCCGTATCGTGGCTCTCGGTGCGGGGGTTTCGCGACGGAGGCTATTTGTAGGCGGAAGGGCAGGTAAAGAGGCGGCACGAGGGGCCCACACCATAGGTCAGCGCGGCCAGGGCCTGGGCCGCGCCGCCCTGGTGTGTCGCCACCTCGTGGCCCCACTTCGACTCTCCTTCGGTCTTCTGGAAGCTTCGTGGCAAAATAGGACCCTTGGCGTTGATTTCGTCCAATTCCGAGAATATTTCGTTACTAGGATTTACGAAACCAAAAACAGCGAGAAACGACAAGCGGCTCTTCGGCATCTTGTTAATAGGTTAGTTCCAGAAAATGCACGAATATGACATAAAGTGTGCATAAAACATGTAGATATCATCAATAATGTGGCATGGAACATAAGAACTTATCGATACGCCGGAGACGTATCAGCATCCCCAAGCTTAGTTCTGCTCGTCCCGAGCAGGTAAAACGTTAACAAAGATAATTTCTGAAGTGACATGCCATCATAACCTTGATCATACTATTTGTAAACATATGTAATGAATGCAGCGATCAAAACAATGGTAATGACATGAGTAAACAAGTGAATCATAAAGCAAAGACTTTTCATGAATAGTACTTAAAGACAAGCATCAATAAGTCTTGCATAAGAGTTAACTCATAAAGCAATAAATCAAAGTAAAGGTATTGAAGCAACACAAAAGAAGATTAAGTTTCAGCGGTTGCTTTCAACTTGTAACATGTATATCTCATGGATAATTGTCAACATAGAGTAATATAACAAGTGCAATATGCAAGTATGTAGGAATCAATGCACAGTTCACACAAATGTTTGCTTCTTGAGGTGGAGAGAAATAGGTGAACTGACTCAACATAAAAGTAAAAAGAATGGTCCTTCAAAGAGGAAAGCATCGATTGCTATATTTGTGCTAGAGCTTTTATTTTGAAAACATGAAATTTTTTTGTCAACGGTAGTAATAAAGCATATGAGTTATGTAAATTATATCTTACAAGTTGCAAGCCTCATGCATAGTATACTAATAGTGCCCGCACCTTGTCCTAATTAGCTTGGACTACCGGATCATCGCAATACACATGTTTTAACCAAGTGTCACAATGGGGTACCTCCATGCCGCCTGTACAAAGGTCTAAGGAGAAAGCTCGCATTTTGGATTTCTCGCTTTTGATTATTCTCAACTTAGACATCCATACCGGGACAACATGGACAACAGATAATGGACTCCTCTTTAATGCATAAGCATGTGGCAACAATTATTATTCTCATATGAGATTGAGGATATATGTCCAAAACTGAAACTTCCACCATGGATCATGGCTTTAGTTAGCGGCCCAATGTTCTTCTCTAACAATATGCATGCTCCAACCATTAAGGTGGTAGATCTCTCTTACTTCAGACAAGACGGACATGCATAGCAACTCACATGATATTCAACAAAGAATAATTGATGGTGTAACGGCCCCGGGTAGCACCCCTATTAGATTTGTTTGTTCGTTTTCTTTTGTGCATCATCATGGCATTATGCATCATATCATTCATGTTTTATCTAATAAAATAAAATTATTTTGTAAACCTTAGCTATTTTGTTTTCCCTCTCACGTGGTTTATTTATTAAACCTTCCCTCTTCATCTCATTCAACAAAACCCTAACTTAAAACTATTTTACTTCTTTGTATAATTGTTTCTTATTTTATCTTTCTATCACCTCCCAATTTGAATTCAAAAGATGCTTGGATTTAAATCCTATTTTGAATCTTATTCAAAACAGGAAACTAATAAAAAGGAAACCGTTTTAAATTAAAAAAAAGGGGCAGACCTCCCCAACCGGCCAGGCCAAGGCACAGCCCAACCGGCCACCTTCTTGGCCTAGCCGGCGGCCCACCTGGACCTCCCCACAGAAAACCCTAATCCCACCAAATCCTCCCATGGAATTTTTGCAGCCGCCCCCTCCTTCTCTTTTCTAAAACGCGATCAGACCCCCAACCTCTCAGCCACTCCTCGCTTCCGTCCCCGCAGGCCCCGACCCGAGCGAGCCGTCGCTCGCCTCGCCCGTTCTTCCTCTCGTAGAACCCGAGCGCTGCTCGCCGCCCCGGCCGCCGTGCCTCTCCTCCTCTCTCTCTCGCCCCAGCCTCCGGCCGCCGTCGTCCGCAACCGTTCCCTGGTGTCGCTCGTCGCCAAGTCCTCCACCCGCTCGCCTCCGCCATTCCCGCACCGAGCCGCTGCCCGACCTCGCCGTGGCGCGCCCCTGTTCCTCCGTGCGACCGTAGCCGTCTCGTCTCCGTCGACCCGACCGCCGCCAGGAGCCCCGCTCGGCGCGCCGCCCTGCTACACCTCCTTGCAGCCGCTGCCCCTCCTCCTGGTCTGCTCGTTTTCCGCCGCCGCCAAGGCCTGCTTCCGCGACCGCCGCATCCTCTCAGCACACCGCCCCTCGCGGCCGGCCCTGCTCGTCCCCGTCGCCGGCAGCTGCTGCATCTTGCGCGTCCTCGCCTGGTCGCGCGCGTCTCCTTGTCACCCTGCTGCGTCGCCGGGCGTCCACCTCGTCTCCAAGTTCGTCTTGTATGTGCCTCCCCGCGATGTGGGGATTTCCCTGCGTGCCTCAAGTACAAAGGACGACTGGTTGACGAATGCTTATACGTCTTGAAGTCTTGTTAAGTACGAACCCGTACTTATTGCTGCTTCTACGGGATATAACCGGGCAGGTATGAAGAGATGTTCGATGAAGACGATGTTAGCAAGGTTACCCTTCCGGCTTGGCCTGGGCAGGGTTATGGACGCCACTGATTATCTTCAGGACTCTTAGTCCAATTTGTATCTTGTCCGTACTCGGTCGTATTCGATCTTCTGTATGATTTGGATCTTTGTATTGTATATTTGTATCTTGACTCGTTGGAGTTGTTGTTGTAATATATGTTTCTTGTGGGCTCTATTGTAATCCTGTTGTAATGTTACCGCTCGTGTTAATTCCTCTGGCATCACGTGTGTGATTCGTCGCGCACGTCGTGTCGGAGGGCGTCTCAGAATCGATATCGTGCGGATTTCGGCGGGTTCGCTGGAATCCTCATGGTACCGGTTCCGGGGCGTCACAAGTTGGTATCAGAGCTCAGGTTGCGGTACCCCGCTAGTCCAGCCTGTAGGTTAACCTTGCCAACGGACGTTGTGTCTAGTGTCAAACTATTTTCTGAAAACTCGTTGGATAGATCTGATTAGCTCTGATTTTTCTCCTTATCTCTATTCTTTCTCCTCTTACCTTTGCGAGATTTGAATCTTCTCTTATCTGCTTCTCTGAGTCTTAGGTTCCGACGTGGGTTGGACGATCTATGCCTTCACCTATTAGGACCGATCTCTGAAGATTTCTGACAGAAGAACATCACCGGCGGCTAACCTTCGTCTTCTCCATTGATGTCATCTATGCCTCTCTGATCTTTCTACAATTCTTTGTTCTTTGGCTCCGTCGAATCTTCGCTGACAATGCTTGTCGATATCGTCAATCAGAATTCTGGGAGCTGTTACACGACTCTCCTATTCATGTGCAGAGTAATACTTCGAGTGCGGGATGGAGTCGCGACCATACTGACTACTCTTATTATTCGCTCTTGTTACTTGAATGGGTGGATCAATGTGATTCTTACTCCTTCCATCTTCGTGTACGGCGCCTGATCATCTGCAATCGAGACTCTCGACAGAAGCACACCATCGTCGATGGAACAACGACTTTTTGTTGGTGGTGTCGCTGATCAAGCCGGAGCGAGACTTCTTGTTAGTGGTGTCGAGGAGATCGACACGTCGCCAGAAGATCCGATAGTTCACCTCTCTCCCCCGTACCTTGAGGCGGGATCTCGGGGCGCGATCCCTTGTTAGTGGTGTCGATTGTAACGGCCCCGGGTAGCACCCCTATTAGATTTGTTTGTTCGTTTTCTTTTGTGCATCATCATGGCATTATGCATCATATCATTCATGTTTTATCTAATAAAATAAAATTATTTTGTAAACCTTAGCTATTTTGTTTTCCCTCTCACGTGGTTTATTTATTAAACCTTCCCTCTTCATCTCATTCAACAAAACCCTAACTTAAAACTATTTTACTTCTTTGTATAATTGTTTCTTATTTTATCTTTCTATCACCTCCCAATTTGAATTCAAAAGATGCTTGGATTTAAATCCTATTTTGAATCTTATTCAAAACAGGAAACTAATAAAAAGGAAACCGTTTTAAATTAAAAAAAAAGGGGCAGACCTCCCCAACCGGCCAGGCCAAGGCACAGCCCAACCGGCCACCTTCTTGGCCCAGCCGGCGGCCCACCTGGACCTCCCCACAGAAAACCCTAATCCCACCAAATCCTCCCATGGAATTTTTGCAGCCGCCCCTCCTTCTCTTTTCTAAAACGCGATCAGACCCCCAACCTCTCAGCCACTCCTCGCTTCCGTCCCCGCAGGCCCCGACCCGAGCGAGCCGTCGCTCGCCTCGCCCGTTCTTCCTCTCGTAGAACCCGAGCGCTGCTCGCCGCCCGGCCGCCGTGCCTCTCCTCCTCTCTCTCTCGCCCCCAGCCTCCGGCCGCCGTCGTCCGCAACCGTTCCCTGGTGTCGCTCGTCGCCAAGTCCTCCACCCGCTCGCCTCCGCCATTCCCGCACCGAGCCGCTGCCCGACCTCGCCGTGGCGCGCCCTCGTTCCTCCGTGCGACCGTAGCCGTCTCGTCTCCGTCGACCCGACCGCCGCCAGGAGCCCCGCTTGGCGCGCCGCCCTGCTACACCTCCCTGCAGCCGCGGCCCCTCCTCCTGGTCTGCTCGTTTTCCACCGCCGCCAAGGCCTGCTTCCGCGACCGCCGCATCCTCTCAGCACACCGCCCCTCGCGGCCGGCCCTGCTCGTCCCCGTCGCCGGCAGCTGCTGCATCTTGCGCGTCCTCGCCTGGTCGCGCGCGTCTCCTTGTCACCCTGCTGCGTCGCCGGGCGTCCACCTCGTCGCCAAGTTCGTCTTGCATGTGCCTCCCCGCGATGTGGGGATTTCCCTGCGTGCCTCAAGTACAAAGGACGACTGGTTGACGAATGCTTATACGTCTTGAAGTCTTGTTAAGTACGAACCCGTACTTATTGCTGCTTCTACGGGATATAACCGGGCAGGTATGAAGAGATGTTCGATGAAGACGATGTTAGCAAGGTTACCCTTCCGGCTTGGCCTGGGCAGGGTTATGGACGCCACTGATTATCTTCAGGACTCTTAGTCCAATTTGTATCTTGTCCGTACTCGGTCGTATTCGATCTTCTCGTATGATTTGGATCTTTGTATTGTATATTTGTATCTTGACTCGTTGGAGTTGTTGTTGTAATATATGTTTCTTGTGGGCTCTATTGTAATCCTGTTGTAATGTTACCGCTCGTGTTAATTCCTCTGGCATCACGTGTGTGATTCGTCGCGCACGTCGTGTCGGAGGGCGTCTCAGAATCGATATCGTGCGGATTTCGGCGGGTTCGCTGGAATCCTCATGGTACCGGTTCCGGGGCGTCACAAGTGGTGTCGATTGGTTATCGCACAACAAGCAACTTAATAAGAGATAAAGTGCATAAGTACATATTCAATACCACAATAGTTTTTAAGCTATTTGTCCCATGAGCTATATATTGTAAAGGCGAATGATGGAATTTTAAAGGTAGCACTCAAGCAATTTACTTTGGAATGGCGGAGAAATACCATGTAGTAGGTAGGTATGGTGGACACAAATGGCATAGTGGTTTTGCTCAAGGATTTTGGATGCATGAGAAGTATTCCCTCTCGATACAAGGTTTAGGCTAGCAAGGTTATTTGAAACAAACACAAGGATGAACGGTGCAGCAAAACTCACATAAAAGACATATTGTAAACATTATAAGACTCTACACCGTCTTCCTTGTTGTTCAAAACTCAATACTATAAATTATCTAGACTTTAGAGAAACCAAATATGCAAACAAAATTAGCAAGCTCTAAGTGTTTCTTCATTAATGGGTGCAAAGTATATGATGCAAGAGCTTAAACATGAGCACAACAATTGCCAAGTATCAAATTATCCAAGACATTTTATCAATTACCACATGTAGCATTTCCCAATTCCAACCATATAACAATTTAACGAAGAAGAAACTTCGCCATGAATACTATGAGTAAAGCCTAAGGACATACTTGTCCATATGCAACAGCGGAGCGTGTCTCTCTCCCATACAGTGAATGCTAGGATCCATTTTATTCAAACAAAAAACAAAAACAAAAACAAACCGACGCTCCAAGCAAAGCACATAAGATGTGACGGAATAAAAATATAGTTTCAGGGGAGGAACCCGATAATGTTGTCGATGAAGAAGGGGATGCCTTGGGCATCCCCAAGCTTAGACGCTTGAGTCTTCTTAGAATATGCAGGGGTGAACCACCGGGGCATCCCCAAGCTTAGAGCTTTCACTCTCCTTGATCATATTGCATCATACTCCTCTCTTGATCCTTGAAAACTTCCTCCACACCAAACTCGAAACAACTCATTAGAGGGTTAGTGTACAATAAAAATTAACATGTTCAGAGGTGACACAATCATTCTTAACACTTCTGGACATTGCATAAAGCTACTGGACATTAATGGATCAAAGAAATTCATCCAACATAGCAAAAGAGGCAATGCGAAATAAAAGGCAGAATCTGTCAAAACAGAACAGTCCGTAAAGATGGATTTTATTGAGGCACCAGACTTGCTCAAATGAAAATGCCCAAATTGAATGAAAGTTGCGTACATATCTGAGGATCACTCAAGTAAATTGGCTTAATTTTCTGAGTTACCTACAGGTAATTAGGCCCAGATTCGTGACAGCAAAGAAATCTGTTTCTGCGCAGTAATCCAAATCTAGTATGAACTTTACTATCAAAGACTTTACTTGGCACAACAAAACACAAAACTAAGATAAGGAGAGGTTGCTACAGTAGTAAACAACTTCCAAGACTCAAATATAAAACAAAAATACTGTAGTAAAAACATGGGTTGTCTCCCATAAGCGCTTTTCTTTAACGCCTTTCGGCTAGGCGCGAAAGTGTATATCAAGTGTTATCAAGAGATGATGAATCTTCAGCGGGGTTTGGAGTTTTCTCAACCATGCATAGTATATTGGATACATAAGTTTCAGCGGCTCCCTTTTCATTAGTCTTGGGCTTGCTACTCTCATCAAAGAAATTTTCAGGAACAAGCCAAGCATAGTTATTTTCTAGCGCTTCATTCATTGCTAGGAGCTTACATGGTATTGGTGCTTTGATCTCCCCACCATCATTAATGTTATTAGTGTACCTTATTCTCTCCATGTCCATCTTTTCAAGGATACTAGCAAAATTGGTGTAAGAACCAAGCATCTTATATTTACTAAAGACCTTTCTAGCCTCTCTTGCTAAACCACCAAATTCTCTAAGAAGGGTTTCTAAAACAAAATCTTTCTTTTTCCCTTCTTCCATATCACCGAGTGTAAGAAACATGTGTTGGATTATAGGATTGAGATTAACAAATTTAGTTTCCAACATGCGAACTAAAGCAGCAGCAAGCAATTTCATAAGTAGGAGCAAGTTCTACCAAGTGTCTATCTTCAAAATCTTCAACGGTACTAACATGATTGAAAAATTCTTCTATATTGTTTCTCCCAACTATAGACCCACGTCCTACCGGTATGTCTTTTACGGTAAAATTAAAAGGAAACATGTTGAAATAAGTAAAGCAAATGCAAGTAACTAATTTTTTTTGTGTTTTCGATATAGCAAACAAGATAGTAATTAAAGTAAAACTAGCAACTAATTTTTTTGTGTTTTGATATAATGCAGCAAACAAAATAGTAAATAAAATAAAGCAAGACAAAAACAAAGAAAAGAGATTGGGAAGTGGAGACTCCCCTTGCAGCGTGTCTTGATCTCCCGGCAACGGCGCCAGAAATTTGCTTGATGCGTGTAGTTGACACGTCCGTTGGGAACCCCAAGAGGAAGGTGTGATGCGCACAGCGGCAAGTTTCCCTCGGTAAGAAACCAAGGTTTAATCGAACCGAGTAGGAGTCAAGAAGCACGTTGAAGGTTGATGGCGGCGAGGATGTAGTGCGGCGCAACACCGGAGATTCCGGCGCCAACGTGGAACCTGCACAACACAACCAAAGTACTTTGCCCCAACGAAATAGTGAGGTTGTCAATCTCACCGGCTTGCTGTAACAAAGGATTAACCGTATTGTGTGGAAGATGATTGTTTGCAAGAAAACGAGTAAAACAAGTATTGCGATGAGATTGTATGCGATGTAAAGAATAGGACCGGGGTCCACAGTTCACTAGAGGTGTCTCTCCCATAAGATAAAAGCATGTTGGGTGAACAAATTACAGTCGGGCAATTGACAAATAGAGAGGGCATAACAATGCACATACATGTCATGATAAATATAGTGAGATTTAATTGGGCATTACGACAAAGTACATAGACCGCTATCCAGCATGCATCTATGCCTAAAAAGTCCACCTTCGGGTTATCATCCGAACCCCTTCCAGTATTAAGTTGCAAAACAACGGACAATTGCATTAAGTATGGTGCGTAATGTAATCAATAACTACATCCTTAGACATAGCATCAATGTTTTATCCCTAGTGGCAACAGCACATCCACAACCTTAGAACTTTCTATCACTGTCCCAGATTCAATGGAGGCATGAACCCACTATCGAGCATAAATACTCCCTCTTGGAGTTAAGAGCAAAAACTTGGCCAGAGCCTCTACTAATAACGGAGAGCATGCAAGATCATAAACAACACATAGGTAATAACTTGATAATTAACATAACATAGTATTCTCTATCCATCGGATCCCGACAAACACAACATATAGTATTACGGATAGATGATCTTGATCATGTTAGGCAGCTCACAAGATCCAACAATGAAGCACAATGAGGAGAAGAAAACCATCTAGCTACTGCTATGGACCCATAGTCCGGGGGTGAACTACTCACTCATCACTCCGGAGGCGACCATGGCGGTGAAGAGTCCTCCGGGAGATGAATCCCCTCTCCGGCAGGGTGCCGGAGGAGATCTTCAGAATCCCCCGAGATGGGATTGGCGGCGGCGGCGTCTCAGTAAGGTTTTCCGTATCGTGGCTCTCGGTACTGGGGCTTTCGCGACGGAGGTTATTTGTAGGCGGAAGGGCAGGTAAAGAGGCGGCACGAGGGGCCCACACCATAGGCCGGCGCGGCCAGGGCCTGGGCCGCGCCGCCCTGGTGTGTCGCCACCTCGTGGCCCCACTTCGACTCTCCTTCGGTCTTCCGGAAGCTTCGTGGCAAAATAGGACCCTGGGCGTTGATTTCGTCCAATTCCGAGAATATTTCGTTACTAGGATTTCTGAAACCAAAAACAGCGAGAAAACAACAATCGGCTCTTCGGCATCTTGTTAATAGGTTAGTTCCAGAAAATGCACGAATATGACATAAAGTGTGCATAAAACATGTAGATATCATCAATAATGTGGCATGGAACATAAGAAATTATCGATACGTCGGAGACGTATCAAAGGATTATATAGGCGAAGGGGCAGAGTCGTTGGACGCTCGAGGGGCCCACCCCATATGGCGGCGCGGCCAGGGGTGGGGCCGCGCCCCCCTATGGTGTGGCCGCCTCGTGGCCCCTCTTCGTCTCCTCTTCGGTGTTCTGGAAGGCTCCGTGGAAAATAAGACCGTGGGCTTTTGTTTCGTCCAATTCGAGAATATTTCCTGTGTAGGATTTCTGAAACCAAAAACAGCAGAAAACAGGAACTCGCACTTCGGCATCTTGTTAATAGGTTAGTACCGGAAAATGCATCAAAATGATATAAAGTGTATGTAAAACATGTGAGTATTTTCATAAAACTAGCATGGAACATAAGAAAATGTAGATACGTTTGAGACGTATCAAGCATCCCCAAGCTTAGTTCCTACTCGCCCTCGAGTAGGTAAACGATAACAAGGATAATTTCTGAAGTGACATGCTACTATCATAATCTTGATCAATACTATTGTAAAGCATATGAGATGAATGAAGTGATTCAAAGCAATGGTCTATAGTTTGTTAACAAATAGATAATGACTAAACAACTGAATCATATAGCAAAGACTTTTCATGAATAGTACTTTCAAGACAAGCATCAACAAGTCTTGCATAAGAGTTAACTCATAAAGCAATAGATTCTTAATAGAAGGTTTTGAAGCAACAAAAAGGAAGATTTAAGTTTCAGCAGTTTCTTTCAACTTTCAACATGTATATCTCATGGATAATTGTCAACACAAAGTAATATGATGAGTGCAAATAAGCAAGTATGTAAGAATCAATGCACACAGTTGACACAAGTGTTTGCTTCTAAGATAGAAAGAAGTAGGTAAACTGACTCAACATAAAGTAAAAGAAAGGCCCTTCGCAGAGGGAAGCAGGGATTACTCATGTGCTAGAGCTTTTTATTTTGAAAACATGGAAACAATTTTGTCAACGGTAGTAATAATTCATATGTGTTATGCATAAAACCTCCTATAAGTTGCAAGCCTCATGCATCGAATATTAATAGTGCCCGCTCCTTGTCCTAATTAGCTCGGATTTCCATGGATTATCATTGCATTACATATGTTTCAACCAAGTGTCACAAAGGGGTACCTCTATGCCACCTGTACAAAGGTCCAAGGAGATAGATCGCATTTGATCTCTCATTTTTGATAGATCTCAACTTGAGGACATCCATACCGGGACAACATAGAAAACAGATAATGGACTCCTCTTTTATGCTTTAAGCATTCAACAACAGATAATATTCTCATAAGAGATTTGAGGATTAATGTCCAAGCTAAAACTTCCACCATGATACATGGCTTTGGTTGGCGGCCCAATGTTCTTCTCTAACAATATGCATACTCAAACCATTTAACTCATGGCAAATCTCCATTACTTCAGACAAGATGAACATGCATAGCAACTCACATGATATTCAACAAAGGTGTGACAGGTTGATGGCGTCCCCAGAAACATGGTTACCGCTCAACAAGCAACTTATAAGAAATAAGATACATAAGTGACATATTCATTACCACAATAGTTTTTTAGGCTACTTTCCCATGAGCTATGTATTGCAAAGACAAGGAATGAATTTTTTAAAGGTAGCACGCAAGCAATTTACTTTGGAATGGCAGAAAAATACCACATAGTAGGCAGTTATGGTGGACACAAATGGCATAAGTTTTGGCTCAAGGTTTTGGATGCACGAGAAGCATTCCCTCTCAGTACAAGGCTTTGGCTAGCAAGGTTGTTTGAAGCAAACACAAGTATGAACCGGTACGGCAAAACTTATATAAGAACATATTACAAGCATTATAAGACTCTACACTGTCTTCCTTGTTGTTCAAACACTTTTACCAGAAAATATCTAGACTTTAGAGAGACCGATCATGCAAACCAAATTTCAACAAGCTCTACGGTAGTTCTCCACTAATAGGTTTAAACTACATGATGCAAGAGCTTAAACATGATCTACTTGAGAGCTCAAAACAATTGTCAAGTATCAAATTATTCAAGACAATATATCAATTACCACATGAAGCATTTTCTGTTTCCAACCAAATAGCAATAAATGAAGTGGCTTTCAACTTTCGCCATGAACATTAAAAGTAAAACTAAGAACACCAGTGTTCAATATGAAAAAGTGGAGCGTGTCTTTCTCCCACACAAGGAATGCTAGGATCCGAATTTATTCAAACACAAACAAAAATAAAAGCACACAGACGCTCCAAGTAAAGCACATAAGATGTGACGAAATAAAAATATAGTTTCACTAGAGGTGACCTGATAAGTTGTTGATGAAGAAGGGGATGCCTTGGGCATCCCCAAGCTTAGATGCTTGAGTCTTCTTGAAATATGCAGGGATGAACCACGGAGGCATCCCCAAGCTTAGACTTTTCACTCTTCTTGATCATATTATATCATCCTCCTCTCTTGATCCTTGAAACCTTCCTTCACACCAAACTCAAAACAATCTCATTAGAGAGTTAGTGCATAATCAAAAATTCACATGTTCAGTGAGGACACAATCATTCCCAACACTTATAGACATTACCCAAGGCTACTGAAATCTAATGGAGCAAAGAAATCCACTCAAACACAGTAAAGGAGGTAATGTGAAATAAAAGGCAGAATCTGTCAAAACAGAACAGTCCGTAAAGACGAATTTTTTTGAGGCACTTAACATGCTCAGATGAAGAAGCTCAAATTGAATGAAAGTTGCGTACATATCTGGGGATTACTCATGATTTTTTGCAGAGTTTTTTGATTCTCCTACAGAGAGATCAACTCAAATTCGTGACAGCTAAAAATCTGTTTTACGCGCAGAAATCCAAATCTAGTATCAACCTTCTATCAAAGACTTTACTTGGCACAACAATGCAATAAAGTAAAGATACAAAGGTATTGCTACAGTAGTAACAAGCACCTTGACTCAAATATAAAACAAAAATTCCAGAAATAAAATAATGGGTTGTCTCCCATAAACGCTTTTATTTAACGCCTTTCAGCTAGGCGCAGAAAGTGTAAATCAAGTAACATCAAGAGAAGAAGCATCAACATCATAATTTGTTCTAATAATAGAATCAAAGGCAACTTCATTCTCTTTCTAGGGAAGTGTTCCATACCTTTCTTAAGAGGTAATTGATATTTAATATTTCCTTCTTTCATATCAATAATAGCACCAACAGTTCGAAGAAAGGGTCTTCCCAAAATAATAGGACAAGATGCATTGCATTCAATATCCCAAACAACAAAATCAACGGGGACAAGGTTATTGTTAACCGTAATGTGAACATTGTCAATCCTCCCCAAAGGTTTCTTTATAGAATTATCAGCAAGATTAACATTCAAATAACAATATTTCAAGGGTGGCAAGTCAAGCATATCATAGAGTTTCTTAGCCATAACAGAAATACTTGCACCAAGATCACATAAAGCATTAAAATCAAAATCATTGACCTTCATTTTAATGATGGGCTCCTAACCATCTTCTAACTTCCTAGGAATAGAAGCTTCAAGTTTTAATTCCTCTTCTCTAGCTTTAATGAGAGCATTTGTAATATGTTTTGTAAAGGCCAAGTTTATAGCACTAGCATTAGGACTTCTAGCAAGTTTTTGCAAGAACTTAATAACTTCAGAGATATGAAAATTATCAAAATCAAAACCATTATGATCTAAAGAAATGGGATCATTGTCCCCAATACTCTGAAAAATTTCAGCACTTTTATCACAAACAGTTTCAGCAGTTTCAGGCAATTTTGCATGCTTTGTATTAGAAGTAGAAACATTGCCAACACCAATTGTTTTACCATTGATAGTAGGAGGTTTAGCAACATGTGACGCATCAACATTACTACTGGTGGTAATAGTCCAAACTTTAGCTACATTATTCTCTTTAGCAAGTTTTTCTTCTCTTTACCACCTAACATGCAATTCAGCCATCATTCTAATATTTTCATTAATTCGAACTTGGATAGCGTTTGCTGTAGCAAATGACTTAATATCTTTAGTTTTATTAGGCATAACTTTTAGTTTTAAAAGATCAACATCAGCAGCAAGACTATCAACCTTACAAGCAAGAACATCAATTTTACCAAGCTTTTCCTCAACAGATTTGTTAAAAGCAGTTTGTGTACTAATAAATTCTTTAAGCATGACTTCAAGACCAGAGGGTACACTCCTACTATTGTTGTAAGAATTACCATAAGAATTACCATAACCATTACCATTATTAGAAGGATATGGCCTATAGTTGTTAACAAAATGATTCCTATAAGCATTGTGGTTGAAATTACTATTTTTAATGAAGTTCACATCAACATGCTCTTCTTGAGCAACCAATGAAGCTAAAGGAATATTATTAGGATCAACATGAGATCTACCATTAACAAGCATAGACATAATAACATCGATCTTATCACTGAAGGAGGAGGTTTCTTCAACATAATTTACCTTCTTACCTTGGGGAGTCCTTTCAGGGTGCCATTCAGAGTAGTTGATCATCATATCATCAAGAAGCTTTGTTGAAGCACCCAAAGTGATGGACATAAAAGTACCTCCAGCAGCTGAATCCAATAGGTTCCTTGAAGAAAAATTTAATCCTGCATAAAAGGTTTGGATGATCATCCAAGTAGTTAGTCCATGGGTAGGGCAATTCTTTACCAAAGATTTCATTCTTTCCCATGCTTGGGCAACATGTTCATTATCCAATTGCTTAAAATTCATAATGCTACTTCTCAAAGATATAATTTTAGCGAGGAGGATAATATCTTCCAATGAAAGCATCTTTACATTTAGTCCATGAATCAATACTATTCTTAGGCAAAGATAGCAACCAATCTTTAGCTCTTCCTCTTAAGGAGAAAGGAAACAATTTCAGTTTTATAATATCCCCATCTACATCCTTATACTTTTGCATTTCACAAAGTTCAACAAAATTATTAAGATGGGCAGCAGCATCATCAGTATTAACACCAGAAAAATGCTCTCTCATAACAAGATTTAGTAAAGCAGGTTTAATTTCATAAAATTCTGCTGTAGCAGCAGGTGGAGCAATAGGAGTGCATATGAAATCATTATTATTTGTGCTAGTGAAATCACACAACTTAGTGTTCTCAGGAGTATTCATTTTAACAATAGTAAAAATAAGTAAAGCAAACCGAATTAAAATAAAGTAAAACAAGTAACTAATTTTTTGTGCTTTTGATATAAAGAAAGCAAACAAGATAGAAAATAAAATAAAGCAAGACAATAAACAAAGTAAAGAGATTGGATGTGAGAGACTCCCCTTGCAGCGTGTCTTGATCTCCCCGGCAACGGCGCCAGAAAAATCTCGATGGCGCGTGATGCACACGTCCGTTGGGAACCCCAAGAGGAAGGTGTGATGCGCACAGCAGCAAGTTTTCCCTCAGTAAGAAACCAAGGTTATCGAACCAGTAGGAGATGAAGGCCACGTGAAGGTTGTTGATGAAGGAGTGTAGTGCGGCGCAACACCAGGGATTCCGGCGCCAATGTGGAACCAGCACAACACAATCAAAATACTTTTCCCCAACTTAACAGTGAGGTTGTCAATCTCACAGGTTTGCTATAAACAAAGGATTAACCGTATGGTGTGGAGAATGATGTTTGTTTGCAACGAACAACAGAGAACAATGATTGCAGTAGGTTGTATTTCAGATGTAAAAGAATGGACCGGGGTCCACAGTTCACTAGTGGTGTCTCTCCAATAAGATAAATAACATGTTGGGTGAACAAATTACAGTTGGGCAATTGAAAAATAGAGAGGCAATAACAATGCACATACATATCATGATGACTACTATGAGATTTACTTAGGGCACTACGACAAAGAACATAGACCGCTATCCAGCATGCATCTATGCCTAAAAAGTCCACCTTCGGGTTAGCATCCGCACCCCTTCCAGTATTAAGTTGCAAACAACAGACAAATGCATTAAGTACTATGCGTAATGTAAACAATACAAATATCCTTAGACAAAGCATTGATGTTTTATCCCTAGTGGCAACAGCACATCCACAACCTTAGAACTTTCTGTCACTGTCCCGGATTCAATGGAGGCATGAACCCACTATCTAGCATAAATACTCCCTCTTGGAGTTACAAGTATCAACTTGGCGTTCTTCGATGAAAGGTTCCCAAGGCTTTTTTCATTTGTTAAGGATAAACTTATCTCGGTAAATGAGGCATTACAGCTTTCTGATCCTGCACAAGCTTTTCATCTCCCTTTATCCAATGAAGCTTCAGATGAGTTCAGAATGTTACAGAGCATTTTGAGAGGAGTGGTCACATCAGAGAATCAAGATCAATGGCTTATTTCATGTAACAAAAATGGAGATTTCGTTCCAAGTCAAGTCTACAGATTAAACTACCAACATATTCCCTCTCACTTTCCATCTCAATGGATCTGGAAGAGTAAGTGTACATCAAAGCATAAATTTTTTGCTTGGCTCATTGTGCATGATCGTATCAATACAAAAGATATGCTCAGAAGAAGGCATTGGAATGTCACATCGGACCACAGATGTGTGTTATGCAGTACCCATGCATTGGAGGATTGGTCACACTTATTTTTTGAGTGTATGTTCAGTGTGAGAATTTGGATATATCTTCAAGTTAATTGGGTGCATGGTTCTGGGCCAGAGATGTTAAAAGAGACTAAGAGAAGATTCAAAGGCCCCTGTTTTACAGAAATTATAATTCTTGCATGCTGGAATATTTGGAAACAAAGGAATAATAAGATTTTTAGAGGCATGCAGCCAACTTTCAGGAGTTGGAGAACTGGCTTCATTACAGATGTTACCCTACTTAAGCATAGGGTAAAGGAGAACTCTATAAGCTTTTTGTCATCATGGATTGACAACTTGTTGTAATCAGTAGGTAGGTAGTTGTTGTACATATTTTTCTTTCTTTGACTTTTGTACATATTTTCTTTTGATAATGAGCAATAAAAGGCTGTGGGGGGCTCCCCTGCAGTAGTTAAGTTCAAAAAAAGTATCAACTTGGCCAGAGCCTCTACTAGCAACGGAGAGCATGCAAGATCATAAACAACACATATATGATAGATCGATAATCAACTTGACATAGTATTCCATATTCATCGGATCCCAACAAACACAACATGTAGCATTACAAATAGATGATCTTGATCATGATAGGAAGCTCACAAGATCTAAACATGATGGCACAATAGGATAAGACAAGCATCTAGCTACTACTATGGACCCATAGTCCTAGGATGAACTACTCACGCATCAGTCCGGAGGCGGGCATGGTGATGTAGAGCCCTCCGGTGATGATTCCCCTCTCCGGCAGGGTGCCGGAGGCGATCTTCAGAACCCCCCGAGATGGGGTTGACGGCGGTGGCGTCTGCGGAACTTTTCTCGTATCGTGGCTCTCGGTACTAGGGTTTTCGCGACGGAAGGATTATATAGGCGAAGGGGCAGAGTCGGGGGACGCTCGAGGGGCCCACCCCATATGGCGGCGCGGCCAGGGGTGGGGCCGTGCCCCCTATGGTGTGGCCGCCTCGTGGCCCCTCTTCGTCTCCTCTTCGGTGTTCCTGAAGGCTCCGTGGAAAATAAGACCGTGGGCTTTTGTTTCGTCCAATTCCGAGAATATTTCCTGTGTAGGATTTCTGAAACCAAAAACAGCAGAAAACAGGAACTCGCGCTTCGGCATCTTGTTAATAGGTTAGTACTGGAAAATGCATCAAAATGATATAAAGTGTATGTAAAACATGTGAGTATTGTCATAAAACTAGGATGGAACATAAGAAATTATAGATACGTTTGAGACGTATCAGACTTCAAACAGGAAGGCTATCACAAAGTAAAGGAGCTCAAGTTGATGAATAACCGAGGCATGCAGAGACAATGATGTATCCCTAAGTTCACACCAATGCGGGTGCTACTCTCTATTGGAGCAGTATGGAGGCACAAGGCACTCCAAATACCACAATGGCGCACCATATTCTCATCGAGCTTTCCATCAAAAGGGAAAACCATGATCCATTATGGGACCTTTGAGGGTTGTCACCAAACATGTACAAGCTTGGGGCGAGGTCCACAACTTAATAGGAGGCTCTCAAGTAATCTCCACAAAGGTCACAAGCTTGCGGCAAACTCCACAACAATTAGAGGCCCCTGATTAATTACCACCAAGGTCACAGTTCCACCAAGGCCACAACGCCACAAAAGTCCAACAAGCCTTCTAGGGTTTCGAGAACCAAAGAGGTACAAGCTTCAGGAACAAGCACCCGAGAGAATAACACATGAACTCTCACTTTACCTAATCTCCGCAGAGAACTCAAACCGCGATGCACCTTGTGCGATGGCAAGAACACAAGTGTTTAAGTCCTTCCTACCAAATTTCACCAAAGCTACAAAAGCTAATAGAGGAAGAACAAATGAAGAAAATCGAAAAAAGACTCCAAGATCTAGATCTAGTAGGTTCCCCTCTAAAAAAATTTGATTGGTGGAAAAGTAGATTTAGATCTCCTCTATATTTTCCTCAAAAGGATTCATGACTGGAATCAAGAGAAAGGGAAAGCTCTTCAAAATCAACAATAGAGGAGCGGGAGTGGGAAAGAGCTACAACCCATGGGAAAGAAGGGGGCCTTTTATGGGTCCCCACGAGAATCTGACCATTTCAGGTAACTGGGGCCCCGGATATTCTGGTTTGTATTTGTGGGAGGGGGGGGGTCCAGGGCCAAAAAGGCACCCCGAAGGGCTTGATATTGGCATGTGCATTTTGAACCTTTCCGCGGCGGAATCCCCCCTGCCCACCCCAAACTGGTAGAACGACCATAACCTGAGCATCCGGAGTACAATTTTCATGATCTTTAGCTCGTTCGAAGCAACAACAATCTCTGCAGGATCATGCAGAGAACCATAATAGTAAATCAAGGGAGGATAAAGCTAGAAGATTAAAGGTTTGACTTCTCTATGAAATACTAACCGGTAAAATATCCAACATAAAAACACAACAAGTTCTCCGCGCAAAATCTGTTTTCAATGAGTTAGACCTTGTCACGAGAATGAACACAAGCTCTAAAACATCAAATGGATAAGAACAAAAAACAACCAAGAACGATGATGCAAAGCATGCAAGTGTTTGAGCTCTCTCTGAATGATACGATCAAATTACTAGCCCTCACACATGCAGCTTGGATTTTTCAAATTATACCGCCACCATTTTTTGTCCTATAATCTATTTTTATAATATTGACGCCTTTATGGCTGATCCGCCGACCTTGACGTCTCTACTTTGCGTTGTATACGTCGTGTATATTTCACCGGATGATTCGGTGCTTCGAGATTTATGCTAGACAGTTTCACCAGATTGACAAATAGTGAAACATGATGAAACCACGCAGCAAAAAAGGCATTTTTTTTCCTGCGTTTCACCTGCTGCAACATTTGTGCCAAGTCCCAACATTCCTTTATTTTTCATCATTGGGAGAGTTGAATCTTGCCAAGAGTACATCACTAATGACTGCATCCAAATTTGCCTCGGCAGGTCCACCTGGTAATGTCGCCCGCACAGCCTTTTCCTTCCACTCCGCCGAACGCTTCCTCATCTGATGCCCCTTCTCCCCCTCCATTGCCTCCTGTATCATCTGCGCCAGCTCTACCCTCTTCACCTCGCCACCAATCTCCATCGCAATTCCCCATTCGGTGCACTTGTAACGACAGTTGGTTTGCTGCTCCGAGAAGAAGGGCCAGCTTAGCATTGGCACGCCGGCGCAGATACTCTCGAGGGTCGAGTTCCACCCGGAGTGCGTCAAGAAGACCCCCACGGCCTCATGAGCAATTACCTTTTCCTGGGCACACCAAGTTGTCAGCATGGAGCGGTCGCCAACGGAGGACATGAACTCCGGCGGCAGCACGGCCGTGTCGCCCCTAACGAGGTCTGGCCGGATGTTCCACACGAACGGGTAGCCGCTGCCGGCGAGCCCCCATGCAAACTCGAGGAGCTCCTCATTTGTCATGACGGTGATGCTGCCGTAGTTGACGTACACGACGGAGCTGGCGCCGTGTCCGTCGAGCCACTCGAGGAGGCCGTCATCCTCCTCCTTCCAAAGGTTGGACCCAAGGCCGTCAACCGTGGTACCGGCCGGAACTACGAGGCTAGCGTAGCGGTGGAGCGGGCCGACGGTGTACATGGGCGGGAGGATGTCGCGCATGGCGTCGAGGACCGGGCCCTCGATCTCGTCGAAGGTGTTGAGCACGACCGCGTTGGGGAGGGATAGCCGCTCGGCCATGGCCATGACGAAGTTGAGCAGGGCGTCTTCACGGTCCGTGGTGCGTATGAAGCTGTGGAAGTCTCGTAGCCGCATGCCCTCGCACATGCCGCGGAAGCCGTGCACCACGGTGTCGAGGTGCCCCTTGTCCGTGACCTGTGCCTCATCTGCAAAACACACTTGTCAGAACGTGTACCAACTTCAAACGAGACTGAATTAACATAGGACTTGCACGCAAGCACATAGGAGTAATACCTTTGAAAGGAACGAAACCCTGCTCAATGAGCTGGCGAGAGTGGCGGTACCCCATGAAGCCGCAGGCGCTAGACGTCCACAGCGCCGCGCAGGGCACGCCGATCTCCTTCGCGGCATCATAGGCGAACGACATGACGCTGTCAGCGATGATGCAGGTGACAGGCGGTACTCCGGAGCCGGGGACATTGAGCTTGGCAAGAAGTGCCATGAACTGGGGCAGGCAGGTGTTCATGACGGCGTAGCAGAGTTCGGGGAGGTTCTGGTGGGCATCGGCATCGGGTGTCGACAGCCCGTCCCACATTGCGGCGAAGCGGAAGTCTGGGAGGCCGTCTAGTGCTGCCGGCCCGCGCGTCTCCAGCAGTCGACGCTGGTTGAACTCGGTGTTGACGAAGGTGACGTGGAAGCCCCGGGTGTGGAGTATCTTGGCCAGCTTGAGCATCGGCGTTATGTGGCCCTGCGCCGCCGCCGGCATGCAAACGACGTGCGGTTTCTTGCTGGCCTCCATATTTCTCAGAACTTGCTTCTTTTCATCAATCTCTTCTGAATATGTGTTCACTTGCTGGCTCACTAGTTGCTCATTCGTTTCGTTAGAAGCTATGTGGTAACTATTTATAGGGAGTGAGATTCCAGGTAGATATTTCCAAAGTACGCTTGATTTGTCTTGTCGCGAGTGTGCCGTTCGTTTCATCCAAGGTGGACGGCCAAGCTGCCGTATAGTGGACTCTAGTTGCCAGTAGTTGCCGGCCGGCCGATGTACGATTGATCCTTGTGGTGACTTTCAGTCAATAATTATAGATGCTTTCTAGCTACATCCACTTGTTGCATACGAGAGTGTCCTTGTAATTATAAAAAGTACTGTCACGACGAGGAAAAAACCCGTCCCAGGTCGCTCCCTCCCGAGCGGGTCTGGAGGCGCCGCCTCCACCCTCTCCCCCGCTGGGCGCTACCGCTGCCCTCGTCGGCGGTGGTTGCGACCCCCTTCCCGTCAAACAGCGGCGGGGATGGAGAGGTGATGCCCGACGGCTTCTCTCGGGAGTTGGGGAGTCACTGGTGGGGGCACAGAGCGACGCGGTAGTAGTTGGTCGAGGCCCGAGGATCTCCGTCCGGGGTTGACGAGGAGGAGGTGGTACATCGGTGGCGTGGACACGGCGGTGATCTGTGCCGTCGGGACGAGATCTAGGCATTTGAAACTAATAAAGCATTTGAAACTAGTAATAGCATACCTAACTTGACTTTCAGCATTTTAAGCTGTCAACACCCGAATTTTTAAGTCCGGATGCCCTATTACATCATACATCGCAATCCCAGGAAGATTGTTTTTGCGAGACATAATAGTAAGTAGTTCAGAGTCATCATTTATTACAACACATAATGTCTTACAACAAGGGATCACATGATCCAATATTACACAAATAGATTGTTCAACATCACAAATAAGTAGCGGAAGCGTAGTAGTAGTGGACTATCTATTCCACAGGCAATGCTTGACGTTAGAAGACAATCCTAGTTATCATAGACGTCCTGTTGTCCGTCATCCTGATACTGCTGCTCCTCTTCAAAGTCTGGCATTGGAATAGCCAGGGCAAAGCCATGAGTACTTTAAAGTACTCGCAAACTAATACTAAGGTAAAAACATATTAAGTGTGATAAGGGGTGCTAAGCTCTAGGTTGATTTGCATAAAGCCAAGTTTTAAGTTGATAAATATTTAGTAAAAGCCCATCATTTGCTAGACTCACTCAAGGGGGAACATTAGTGTCAGTCCCACCATTCATTTGGGATCCAAGTCAAATCACCATTCAAGTTCATCATTTCAAAATTCTGATAACGGAAATAGTATGGCCTTTCCAATCGTCCATAACCGCGGACACGGCTATTCGAATAGGTTTAACACTCTGCAGAGGTTGTACTCTTGTGCCACAACTTTTGATTACATCCGTCGAGGATAACCCCGAATCATCGTAACTCAATACGCGGATCATCAACCTTAACCTTTCACTTATATGTCCTAGTATAGGCACCTCTCCCCATGAGCTTGGCCTCCCGGTGAAAACCAACTATTAACCCGGGAACTGCACAGGGCTTGGGTCGTACATTCACCTCATATTCACATCATTTCTCATATACGGAGGCAGCCTCGGCGTAACCCCTATGATGCTTGTTTAGAGAGAACCCATACTAAAATACACAAGTTTCTAGCTAAGCCCTACCCATAATCAGGTATTGTGGGGGTACTTGTATAATTGGAAGGGTATCACATTCAAACCCAATCATCAATTTTATCAAAAATCACCATCTTCTCTTGTTCACATCCACCTCCACTTTTCTTTCTTTCAAGGTCATTTCACTTCACCATGTTCCCATCTAGAGTAGTCAATTTTAATTGATTAGCACTAGCAACTATACGAGGGGTGCTATCTAGCTTTGAGTTGTGCTAATCTAAATCCCAGTATTTTTCTACTCTAGACCAAGTGAATCATAAATCAAAAAGTACTTTGAAATAAATAAGCCAAAGTAAAAGTAAGTAAAAACATGGGATAGGTAATACATAAAAGTAAAGTGTGATGGTGCCTTTGCTCTTGTAGAGCTAAGCACTTGTGTTTAGCAAGGGTTAGCTTGCCTTGAGCTGAGTAGTTATCGAAGTTCTCTTCTTCTTCCTGAGAGTAGGCCTCTTCCTCTTGGTATTCCTCGTTACTAGCGTCTATATATGAATACGAGGTATAAATACTAAACCAAACTCACATAATAAACTAGAAACACTCAAAAAAAGAGTCCACACACTAATCCTATCATCAATCAAACATGGCATGGTGGATTATTTGATTAGTTTTTAATTAAGGGAAAAATAATTTCCTCTTATTATTACTATTTCATAACTTTGGTATGTAGCTCCTTAGAGAAACTAATTTCTTCTCATTACCTCATATTAAGATTTAATCTCTTCATATAATAATCAGGTATGAAATATAGGTTGACCCAAAGTCAACATTTCATATCTATTATATGTGAGTATAAATTAATTGAAGTGCTATGCTTCACATAGTTTTAATACTTAACATTTAAATGAATTAAAATCTCTAAGTAATAATTATCAGAGGTTCATTAGCCTAAGTCATTCCCTCTGGTTGTATTACTTAGGATCAAGATTTAAATGAGAGAGTAGCTCTCATACTATTTATTGAATTTGAATTCAAATTTAATTGCACTAGAATTGACTACATATCTATTTTATTTCATCTAGTCCATGATCATACAAATAACATGTCTATGTTATTGCATAATCAATTAGAGGACATCATTTGTGATTTATTAGAATTGGAATCAATTCAAAATCTATTCTGGTTAAATTTTAAATTAAGTTTCAAGTTGCAAAAGTCCCTGACTTGTTATTTTTAGCATTTAAATTTTACTACGAATTTGGAGATGGGACCAGTGGCATTGGTTAGATAAATTCATGGGCTTTCCAACGGTATAAAGTTTGCTAATTTTGGTTTGGCAGATTTCAAACTATTCAAATTTTACTAAACCATCAGCAGAACAATTTGAATTAAGATTAAATCCAAATTTGAATCGTGGGCTTAGGCGGGAAACACTACTGGGCCGAAACAGGAATTAATTTCACTGCGCAGCCCAACAAGCCACGTGTGCGAGTGGGCTGCCCTGACGAGGTGGGATCCACCTGTCGGCGATGTTTTAACCAGCGAAACGGTACGCCGCATCTAAGCCGTAGGATTAGAAAGGAGATCGACGGCGTGTGAGCGTCGTCGTCTCCGACGAGAGGCGAGCTCACTGGCGGCGAGCCTAGGGGGTCGGGGAGCCTACCAGGCCGTTGCAGGTGTCTGGCAGTGTGCTCGGGGAAGTGGTCGTCGACGAGGAACAGCCTGGTGCAGCGGCGGCGCTCGGGGAGGCTCCAATCGAAGCAGAGCTTCCGCGAGCTCCGGCGGTCTTGAGCTCGCAATTCGAGCATCTTCGGCGACGATTGGTGAAATTGAGGGGTGGAGGTGGCTCAGTGAGGAGAGGGGAGTGAATGGTGTGAGGAAGGGAGGAGCCGATCGCCTCTATTTATAGGGTCGGGAGGTGGCCGTGGGGTGCTGCAAGGGCGTGTCGACGGCGTGGCCTCTCCGGCGATCGAAAGGGCAAGGCGAGGACAGCATCTTGTAGGAGGTGTTCTAGCGATGCTCTAGGACTAGCTGGCGCAGAGAAAGGGTGAGAGGATGGCTCGGGCGCGTGTGATGAGTGCTA
The DNA here is from genome assembly GCF_022539505.1 of Lolium rigidum. Taxonomy (NCBI): domain Eukaryota; kingdom Viridiplantae; phylum Streptophyta; class Magnoliopsida; order Poales; family Poaceae; genus Lolium; species Lolium rigidum. The sequence goes on from NC_061514.1 coordinate 168,354,841, forward strand.
CGGTACCCGCGGTACTTCGCCGGCGAGGACGACGGTGACGAGGCCTCCGCAGGCGTTTGAGTGTGTCTAGGTGGTAGAGGGCGTGGAGTAGATGCTCAACGTGGTGGTAGGGCTACAGGAGGAGGACGGCGTCGATCGAGTGCTCGACGTACTGGCGCGGCCAGTGCGCGGTGAGCGCGCGTGCTGGCGCGTCCTGGCATGGTTTTGGACGAGCGTGTTCTGGCCAATGCCAAGCGTTGGCGTTGCTGGGGCGTGTACGGTGGGGTTCCTCGTGATGCCAAGATGCTCTGGGACAAGGAGAAGAGTTGAGAGAGAGGCCAGAGAGAGTTGGGCCAAAGGTGGCCGGGTGTGCTTGACATGGTGGGTTTCTCCACACTTTTCCACTCTACCAAGCCCTAGCATGTACCAAGCTTGATGCAGGGGAGCCAGAGGGATCAAATGATCACTGGTTAAAGTTGGTTTAGTCAAGAAACCGATGGACAATAGCATGTAACCCAAATTGCAAACTATGTCTGCCAAGTGTTTGATTAAATGGCCGCAAGAACTTTTTGTTTGAATTTTGGTTTTCTTTTTGGTGGATCTCATTTATATAATTAATTTGTTGGATTGGTGGTGGTTTTGCTCAATTTGGAGTTGTTTTGCAAAATGGCAAATGTGACATGATCTTCTTTTCATTTCAGCATCACTACTTGTCACCCTGTTACTGGTCAACCTAGTCAACTCTAGCCATGGTGGTCAACATCAAAGTTACTCACCTTGACATGGTCTTGGATGACCTGGCTTTGGTTGACCTAGTTTAGTTTAAGAATTGAGAAAACCAGAGGGGTAAAGTAGTGAAGAAATTATTTTTGGGTCATATGACCATTATCATATGTATGAAGAAAACTTGATTTCCTTGTGTTTGATTCTTGATCCAAGGATGCAATTGTGTTAGTTTATCATATCTAAGTATTTTATAAGCAAGAGGGCAAGCAATTTTGGCCTAGGGTGAGGAGTTGCAATTTGGCATATTGTGTATGTAAGTGAAATATGGGTTTTTCCCATTTTCTCTATTTCTTCTCAAATTAGGGTTTGATCATCTTGGTTAAGGTTCACATAGCAATTGATAATCATGCTAACACTCATCATGGCAATTGCACATAAGAAAAGCACTCAAATGCATGAAACTATATGTGGCACTATATGCATATAAAAAGTTTTTGTTTGTTGCAAATTTTGAATAGTTGAACTCTCTCTTGATTTTATTATTGTTGAAACTTGGGATGTTACAAACCCTTCCCCCTTACAAAAGATATCGTCCCGAGATCTTAAAGAAAACTAGGTACTAAAGAGATCTGGGTACTCAGTCTTCATGAAGTCTTCTCTCTCCCAAGTGGCTTCTTGTTCGGTGTGGTTACTCCATTGTATCTTCAGAAACTTGATACTTCGGGTACGGGTGGTTCTGAAGGCTTCTTCCAGGATGCGAATAGGTACTTCGCGGTATGTCAGATCTGAGTTGATATCCACAGCTCGATGGTCGATGTTCTTGAAAACCTCGGTCTTCTCAGGTACCTCTAAGAATTTCCGAAGTAACGAGATGTGGAACACATTGTGCACCGCTGACATTTCTTCCGGTAACTCCAGTTGATAAGACACTTCTCCTCGGCGACTCAGGACTTTGAAAGGTCCGACATATCGGGGTGCGAGCTTTCCTCTCAGCTGGAATCTCTGCATTCCTTTAAGAGGGGACACTTTGAGATATACGAAATCTCCGATCTCGAAGGTCATCTCTCGGCGTCTCTTGTCGGCGTAGCTCTTCTGTCTTGATTGAGCGGTCTTGAGGTAATCGCGGATCTTGTGCACCTTCTCTTCGGCTTCTCGGAGAATATCTGGTCCAAAGACTTGACTCTCTCCGACTTCCGACCAGTTCAGGGGGTACGGCACTTCCTTCCGTACAGGGCTTCAAAGGGGGCCATCTGCAAGCTGGCTTGGTAGCTGTTGTTGTATGAGAATTCTGCGTACGGCAAGCAGTCTTCCCACTTAGATCCATACTCTAACACACATGCTCTCAACATATCTTCTAGTATCTGGTTGACTCGTTCAGTCTGTCCATCTGTCTGCGGGTGATAGGCCGTGCTGAAATTCAGCCGGGTTCCGAGTCCTTCATGTACTTTCTGCCAGAATCTGGAGGTGAATTGGGATCCCCTATCGGATACTATCGACTTCGGGGTTCCGTGCAGGCTGACTATTCTTGAGATGTATAACTCTGTAAGTCTTGTTCCTTGATAGGTGGTCTTGACGGGGATGAAGTGGGCGACTTTGGTCAACCTGTCGACCACTACCCAGATAGAATCATTTCCTTTACTAGATTTGGGTAGTCCGGTGATGAAGTCCATTCCGACGAATCCCACTTCCATTCGGGAATCTGTAGGGGTTGCAACAGTCCGGTGGGGCGTTGATGTTCTGCCTTGACTCTTTGACAGATGTCACACTTGGCGATGTAGCTCCCTATTTCTCTCTTCATTCCATGCCACCAAAATTGTTCCTTCAAATCTTGGTACATCTTGGTACCTCCTGGGTGAATGGAGTAAAGGGTGTCATGAGATTCTTTCAGAATGACTTGCTTCAACTCCGAATCTGACGGCACACAAAGGCGTCCGTTGTACCATAGCACTCCTTCTTCATCAACAGTGAATCCCGGTGCTTTTCCTGCGGCTATTTGGCTCTTAATCCCGTCAATGCTTGCATTGCCCTTCTGGGCTTCCTTGATTTGACTAATCAGGGTGGGTTGAAGTTCAATGCTTGCGAGAAATCCTTCACTCACTAGCTCCATTCTAAACTGTTCAAACTCTTGAAACAGGCTAGGTTGCTCTTCTGCGATCATGGAGTTCAACTGGCACGGCAGTCTACTCAAAGCATCCGCTACCACATTGGCCTTGCCGGGGTGGTAGTGAATTTCCATATCGTAATCCTTGATTATCTCTAACCATCTTCTCTGCCTCATGTTCAGCTCCTTCTGAGTGAAGATATACTTCAAGCTCTTGTGATCTGAATAGATCTCGCATCGATTACCCATGAGGTAATGACGCCACACTTTCAGCGCTAAAACCACGGCTGCTAGCTCTAAGTCATGGGTTGGATAGTTTTGCTCATGCTGCTTCAGTTGTCTGGACAGGTAAGATATCACTTTCCCTTCTTGCATCAACACACATCCAAGACCAATCTTGGAGGCATCACAATACACATAAAATGGTTTGGTGATGTCCGGCATGACTAGTATTGGGGCTGAAGTCAGTCTGCTCTTGAGCTGTTGGAAACTCGCTTCACACTTGTCCGTCCATTCGAACTTCTTATCCTTCTTCAACAATTGAGTCATTGGTCTGGCTATGCTTGAGAATCCTTCAACGAATCGGCAGTAATATCCCGCCAATCCGAGAAATGCACGGACCTCGGTCTGGGTGGTTGGGGCTTTCCATTCTTCAACTGTCTTAATCTTCGAGGGGTCAACGACAATTCCTCCGGCAGACAATATGTGTCCCAGGAATCCTACCTCCTTCAACCAGAACTCGCATTTGCTGAACTTGGCGTATAGCTGATGCTCCCGAAGGGTATCTAAGACCACTTCCAAGTGTTGCTCATGTTCTTCTTCAGATTTGGAGTAGATAAGGATGTCGTCGATGAAAACAACGACAAACTTATCCAGGAAGTTCATGAAGACCTTATTCATGAGATTCATGAAATAAGCGGGGACGTTGGTCAATCCAAATGACATGACATTGTACTCATACAATCCATATCTGGTGGTGAAAGCCAGTTTTGGGGATATCGGTGGCACGAATCTTCAGTTGATGGTAACCAGTCCTCAGATCAATCTTCGAGAACACTTTGGCACCGGTCAGTTGGTCAAACAGATCTTCTATCTTCGGCAAGGGATATTTGTTCTTGATGGTGACATCGTTAAGTTTACGATAATCCGTACATAAACGATTTGCACCATCCTTCTTGTCCACAAACAAAGCTGGTGATCTCCAAGGTGACGCACTTGGCCTAATCAGACCCTTGAATAGCATATCATCCAGTTGCTTCTTCAGTTCCACTAACTCTGCCGGGTTCATACTATAGGCTCTCCGGGCTATAGGTCCGGTTCCAGGATTAACTCAATGATAAACTCGATATCCCGATGCGGGGGCATACCGGGTAGATCATCAGGAAACACATCGGGGTATCGACAAACGACCCTGATCTGATCCAAGGTGGGTTTAGCTAGACTTTGGTTGCAGGTAAACTTTCTGGGCAGCCTTTCAGATATGTGCTCGGCTAATATTCCGGTGCTAATAGTCATGGTGATGGCCTTCTTGGCACAATCAATCAGCCCATGATGTTTCGACATCCAGTACATACCCAGTACTACTTCCAAACCTTTTGTTCCCAGAACAATCAAATTTGCATAAAATTCTATTTCATGAATTCGATAGGAACATCTTTGCAAATTTTTCTAGCTTTAGTGGTTGATCCAGGTATTTGAACTATCATGACATGCTTCAAACTGATAGGTTGAATCTTACTAGTGCATGCAAAATCTTCAGTAACAAACGAATGCGATGCTCCAGAATCAAACAGCACTCTTGCAGGTATTGAGTTAACAGAGAACATACCCAGCACAACATCTGGGGCTTCCTGAGCTTCTTCCGCACTCATGTGAAAGAGGTGGCCGCTACGGTTGTTCGGGTTGTTGGGGGTGAACTTCTTGTTGTTGGCGACACGGCGCTGCTGCTGAGCAGGGCCAGAGGTGTTGGCGGCAGTCTTGGCGAGTCGCTTGGGGCACTCGTTGGAGTAGTGCCCCACCACTCCGCACTCGTAACAAGTGATGGTGGACTTGTCCTTGGGAGTGATGGGAACAGCGTTGCTCCCAGTCCTTGGAGCAGTGTTGGAGGTGTTGTTGTTGTGGTTGGGGGCTCGAGGTGGAGCGTGGTTGAAGTTGTTGTTGTTGTTGTTGTTGTTGTTGTAGTTGCTATTGTTGTGGTGGCCTCCTGGCCTGGGGTTTCCTCCACTCCGGTTCTGATAACCCGGACGTGAGTTCTGCATCGGGGGCTTGTTGTTTCTTGGGATGAACCCTCCACTTGAGCTGGGGCGATACTTGTGGGTGTTGCTGGGCCCACTCTGATTCATCATGCGGCGCTTGCGGTTTTCATTGGCCTGATGGATCTTTCCCTCCATCTGGATGGCGGAGTCAACGAGGGCTTCTAGATCAGCAAAGGGAATGTTGATCAGCACAGTCTGCATCTCATCATGCAGTCCATTCAGGAACCTCTCCTTCCTCTTCTCGTTGGTGTCGGTCTCATCCGGGGCGTACCTTGACAGAAGTGAGGAACCTGTCGCGGTATTCTACCACAGTTAGACGGCCTTGCTTTAGTTCGCGGAACTCATCCCGCATCTTCTTGATGAGACCTGGTGGCACGTGATACTTGCTAAACTTGAGCTTGAAATCTGCCCAAGTCATCATTTGCCCCGCATTCAATGCGCGAGCACTTGTCCACCAGGCACGTGCAGGTCCTGCCAGATAGTGGGTGGCGAATAGCACTTTTTCATGCTCCTCCACTCCGGCCACTTCCAGATTGTTCTCCATAGTCTGGAGCCAATCATCGGCATCAAGGGGTTCCTCCGTCTTGCTAAACAACGGTGGATTGGTGTTCTGGAAGTTTTTCAGCTTTGACCCAGGGTGGTCATGGTTTCCGTGGCCCTGATTGTTCTGTGCAAGCTGTTGAAGTACAGCTAGGTTGGCTTGCCTTTCAGCTCTCTCAACTTCTCTATCAGCCAACATCTGTTGCAACATCTGCATCATCGCCTCTTGAGTCATGTTGCGAGTTGGGGGTGCCATCTGAACAGGGATATGGATAATGAGATGAGAGGGAAAATTTCTATGGCTCATTTTGGGATAAAGTCACACCATTTAAACTTGATTCATAATAATAATATTACACACATGAACATAGTCATGAAGGTAGCAAATACTACAAGCCAACAATCCGGAGGGTTTGAAGAACCCTTTCAACAATCTACGATACATGGGGCGGGTACAAAGGACCGATACATATCACGAGACGCAAGTGCTCAGACGGAACTACTATCCATCGATGCGGAGCGGGAAAGTGGTGTCCATCCCGGCGAGCAGGTGTCTGGTGGAAGTCCGGATCTCCCACATCGTCCTCCTCGTAGTCATTATCGTTGTCGACGTAGGAGTAGCCATCCCCTTGGATGTCTTCTCCCTCGCCTTCTCCTTCCAGAGCTTGGAGTTGCTCCGCCTGAGTGGAGATGGTCTCCTTCAGGACGGCGATCTTGGCCTTGAGGCGGTTGATGGTGTACTCCTTCTTGGAGACCAGTTGGCGGAGAGCCCGGCGCTCCTTGGCGATGACCTGGATGGTCTCCGCCTGTTGAACCAGCTGGAGTTGGGTGCTGTTGGCGAAAGCGCGGGAGTTGTCCAGCTCCGCACGGGTCTCGAAGAGCATGAAGTCGAGGTGATCCACCTGGTGCCTCAGCACGGGGTGGAACGGCAGGCTGATGGGCAGCCCAAGAGAGGAGTGCCTTGCAAAGTGTGCAAAGCGTTCCCCTTCAATCGCCACCGAGTTTTGCCCGCACAGACGAGCGAGACCCTCCTGGAGAGCACGGGCGAGTCCATCCACCCTAGTGTTCTCTCGGAGAGAGAACTGAATCCGGCGGAACATGGGTGACTCCGGCTGTCCGGGGAGGTTAGCCATGATGATCCATTGGAGTTGGCCTCCGGTCGATCAGCGATCCGGCCCCCGTAGAACACGGGAGGCGAGCGTCCGAGGAACTCGGAGAGGGCGAACAGATCCCTCTCAAAGATGAGATCCCCCCGTTTGCCAGCTCGTACACTTGAGTCTGGATGAAGGGCTCTAGTGGGATGATAGGATCCATCTGTAGAGGGATTGATGAGCAAGTTAGAGAAGTGCAAGTGTTCAAAATTTTAAGTAACTTATAAATAAGAACATGAATTGGCTAGTTTTAAAAAAAAGATCTCAAAGGTAAGGGTATGATTGTATTTTTCATAATTATTCAATTCATTATATTTAAAACTAAGTTTGTTAAACGTCCATTCTAACTAGGGTCTCCTAAGGTCAAACAATGGCTCTGATACCAACTTGTCAACACCCGAATTTTTAAGTCCGGATGCCCTATTACATCATACATCGCAATCCCAGGAAGATTGTTTTTGCGAGACATAATAGTAAGTAGTTCAGAGTCATCATTTATTACAACACATAATGTCTTACAACAAGGGATCACATGATCCAATATTACACAAATAGATTGTTCAACATCACAAATAAGTAGCGGAAGCGTAGTAGTAGTGGACTATCTATTCCACGGGCAATGCTTGACGTTAGAAGACGATCCTAGTTATCATAGACGTCTTGTTGTCCAGTCATCCCGATACTTCGTTGCTCCTCTTCAAAGTCCGGCATTGGAATAGCTAGGGCAAAGCCATGAGTACTTTAAAGTACTCGCAAACTAATACTAAGGTAAAAACATATTAAGTGTGATAAGGGGTGCTAAGCTCTAGGTTGATTTGCATAAAGCCAAGTTTTAAGTTGATAAATATTTAGTAAAAGCCCATCATTTGCTAGACTCACTCAAGGGGGAACATTAGTTTCATTCCCACCATTCATTTGGGATCCAAGTCAAATCACCATTCAAGTTCATCATTTCAAAATTCTGATAACGGAAATAGTATGGCCTTTCCAATCGTCCATAACCGCGAACACGGCTATTCGAATAGGTTTAACACTCGCAGAGGTTGTACTCTTGTGCCACAACTTTTGATTACATCCGTCGAGGATAACCCCGAATCATCGTAACTCGGTACGCGGATCATCAACCTTAACCTTTCACTTATATGTCCTAGTATAGGCACCTCTCCCCATGAGCTTGGCCTCCCGGTGAAAACCAAGCTGTTAACCCGGGAGCTGCACGGGGCTTGGGTCGTACATTCACCTCATATTCACATCATTTCTCATATACGGAGGCAGCCTCGGCGTAACCCCTATGATGCTTGTTTAGAGGGAACCCATACTAAAATACACAAGTTTGTAGTTAAGCCCTACCCATAATCAGGTATTGTGGGGGTACTTGTATAATTGGAAGGGTATCGCATTCAAACCCAATCATCAATTTTATCAAAAATCACCATCTTCTCTTGTTCACATCCACCTCCACTTTTCTTTCTTTCAAGGTCATTTCACTTCACCATGTTCCCATCTAGAGTAGTCAATTTTAATTGATTAGCAGTAGCAACTATATGAGGGGTGCTATCTAGCTTTGAGTTGTGCTAATCTAAATCCCAGTATTTTTCTACTCTAGACCAAGTGAATCATAAATCAAAAAGTACTTTGAAATAAATAAGCCAAAGTAAAAGTAAGTAAAAACATGGGATAGGTAATACATAAAAGTAAAGTGTGATGGTGCCTTTGCTCTTGTAGAGCTAAGCACTTGTGTTTAGCAAGGGTTAGCTTGCCTTGAGCTGAGTAGTTATCGAAGTTCTCTTCTTCTTCCTGAGAGTAGGCCTCTTCCTCTTGGTATTCCTCGTTACTAGCGTCTATATACGAATACAAGGTATAAATACTAAACCAAACTCACATAATAAACTAGAAACACTCAAAAAAAGAGTCCACACACTAATCCTATCATCAATCAAACATGGCATGGTGGATTATTTGATTAGTTTTTAATTAAGGGAAAAATAATTTCCTCTTATTATTACTATTTCATAACTTTGGTATGTAGCTCCTTAGAGAAATTAATTTCTTCTCATTACCTCATATTAAGATTTAATCTCTTCATATAATAATCAGGTATGAAATATAGGTTGACCCAAAGTCAACATTTCATATCTATTATATGTGAGTATAAATTAATTGAAGTGCTATGCTTCACATAGTTTTAATACTTAACATTTAAATGAATTAAAATCTCTAAGTAATAATTATCAGAGGTTCATTAGCCTAAGTCATTCCCTCTGGTTGTATTACTTAGGATCAAGATTTAAATGGGAGAGTAGCTCTCATACTATTTATTGAATTTGAATTCAAGTTTAATTGCACTAGAATTGACTACATAGCTATTTTATTTCATCTAGTCCATGATCATACAAATAACATGTCTATGTTATTGCATAATCAATTAGAGGACATCATTTGTGATTTATTAGAATTGGAATCAATTCAAAATCTATTATGGTTAAATTTTAAATTAAGTTTCAAGTTGCAAAAGTCCCTGGCTTGTTATTTCTAGCATTTAAATTTTACTACGAATTTGGAGATGGGACCAGTGGCATTGGTTAGATAAATTCATGGGCTTTCCAACGGTATAAAGTTTGCTAATTTTGGTTTGGCAGATTTCAAACTATTCAAATTTTACTAAACCATCGAGCAGAACAATTTGAATTAAGATTAAATCCAAATTTGAATCGTGGGCTTAGGCGGGAAACACTCTCGGGCCGAAACGGTTTTAATTTTACTGCGCAGCCCAACACGCATCTGGTGCGCTTGGGCTACACTGACGAGGTGGGGTCCACCTATCGGCGACGTTTTAACCAGCGAAACGGTACGCAGCATCTGAGCCGTAAGATTAGAAGGGAGATCGACGGCGTGTGAGCGTCGTCGTCTCCGGCGAGAGGCGAGCTCACTGGCGGCGAGCCTAGGGGGTCGGGGAGCCTACCAGGCCGTTGCGGGTGTACGGCGGTGTGCTCGGGGAAGTGGTCGTCGACGAGGAACGGCTTGGTGCAGCGGCGGCGCTCGGGGAGGCTCCAATCGAAGCAGAGCTTCCGCGAGCTCCGGCGGTCTTGAGCTCGCAATTCGAGCGTCTCCGGCGACGATTGGTGAAATTGAGGGGTGGAGGTGGCTCAGTGAGGAGAGGGGAGTGAATGGTGTGAGGAAGGGAGGAGCCGATCGCCTCTATTTATAGGGTCGGGAGGTGGCCGTGGGGTGTTGCAAGGGCGTGTCGACGACGTGGCCTCTCCGGCGATCGAAAGGGCAAGGCGAGGATAGCATCTTGTAGGAGGTGTTCTAGCGATGCTCTAGGACTAGCTGGCGTAGAGAAAGGGTGAGAGGATGGCTCGGGCGCGTGTGATGAGTGATGCGGTACCCGCGGTACTTCGCCGGCGAGGACGACGGCGACGAGGCCTCCGCAGGCGTCTGAGTGTGGCTAGGTGGTAGAGGGCGTGGAGTAGATTCTCAACGTGGTGGTAGGGCTGCAGGAGGAGGACGGCGTCGATCGAGTGCTCGACGTACTGGCGCGGCCAGTGCGCGGTGAGCGCGCGTGCTGGCACGTCCTGGCATGGTTTTGGACGAGCGTGT
>NC_061514.1:168365292-168381841 GCF_022539505.1 Lolium rigidum
AGGGTTTGATCATCTTGGTTAAGGTTCACATAGCAATTGATAATCATGCTAACACTCATCATGGCAATTGCACATAAGAAAAACACTCAAATGCATGAAACTATATGTGGCACTATATGCATATAAAAAGTTTTTGTTTGTTGCAAATTTTGAATAGTTGAACTTCTCTCTTGATTTTATTATTGTTGAAACTTGGGATGTTACATAAGCATTTCTGGTTTTCTTTTCATAACATGCAAGTTATTTTATGAAGGATATGAGAGTTTATTTTAGTAGATCTTTCATATGCATGTAAGGTATTTGATAATGGTATTATGTATTTAGAAAACAAAACTAGACTCAAATAAAACAAAATACGCTTCAAGTTTTTGCTAGAACTCTATGTTGCTCAAAAGACAAAATTTAGAAGTTCAAACCAAGATTTTTGAAATGAATCCAGTGGGGTGCCTTGGCCATCCCCAAGCTTATGGTGTTCACCCTTCTTGGATAGCTCTTGGTGTGATGTTTCTCTATTCCCTGTGAAAAAACTTCAACACAAAATTTTCTTCCACTTTTTTTTTCTATGGGGTGACATTAGTGGTACAAGAATAAAATGCTTGCTGCTATTTTCTTCAAGGATAAAATTATTTATTTATGAACCCGAGAGTAGATAATGTCCTGCTCATTCTAGTATATCAAAAAAATTAAGAAAAAACCACTTTGATACTTAAAAGAATGGTTCTAATATTAAGAGGCATAATCTGTCCAAAATTTTAGCAGCAGCATAACTGAATATTTTCGACCACTTAGACAATTCAGGAAGTTTAGCCAATTTTGTATGCATATAGAGGATGAAAATTTTCAGCTACTATGAATTTATCAAGATTTTAGGAGTTATGAAAAAAATAGAAAAATCATGCACTAAAAAGTCCAGCACGTGAATCAACAACTTCATTTTTGTTTCATAACTTTTAACACCCAAATGGGTAAAACTTGGTATTTTATTTTAGAAACGAGAGAGTAAACTAAAAAGAAACTATCATACTACAGCAAGCATGTAGAGAAAAAAATAAAAATAAAAACATCTCTGGTTGCTTCTTGTAAAGCATTTTCTTTATAGCCATATAGTTAGGCTTACTTAGTTGGTTTAAGTTGTACAAAAATCATGTGGTAGCTTGAATCTTGGTTCTACCTTCTTCTTCCTTCGAAAGTTCTCCATACACATCTTATGTGGGAATTGAAATTTAACATTCCCTTCTTTTGAGTCAATAATATCCCCTATAGTTGTCAAAAAAGGGTCTCCCAAAAATTATAGGACTAGAGGTATTGCTCCCCATGTCCATGACTATAAAATTAATAGGCACATATGTCATATGTAATTCAACCATAACATTATTAACTCTTCCTAATGCTTTTTTAGTTTAATCATTAGCAAATAAAAGATCTATTGAGAATTTTTCTATATTTTTAAGATTTAGCAAATCATATAGCTCTTTAGATAAAACAGAGACACTAGATCCTAGATATAGGATAGCAAGGTGTGTCTGTTTTCTATAGCAATTAATATCTTGGGGATCCAAGCATCTCCAAGCTTAGGTGGCATTATAGCTTTATTATTATACCTCTCTATCTTTTCTTTGATAAAATAATTAGCTATAAGAGCCAAAGCCAACTTCATGAACATTTATAGTACGATATTTAGAAAACTTTTCAAGAATAGAAATTAGTTCATGCAAGCTGCATTTATCAAGGTCTAGTAATGGCTCTCTTATTTCACTAAGCATTTTTTACTTCTTCTATTTGTTTATTATTTGTTATCATAATAGGCTCTTTTCCTTTGATAATAATTTATTTTGCTTCTTTCATTGGGTTTTCCAAAAACATAGTAGATTCGAGCACTATACCCTCTGCTTTTTCATCATATTTTATTTCTTCATTAATATCTAAATTAAGACTCTTAACTTCGACCAAAATTTTAGTAATACTGGTCTCCATTATCATTCCATCTAATATAGCGAACACATCATGGGGTTTGTTATTTATAAAGGGAATCTCAGATTCTTTGTTTAGGAAACTCATAGAATTGTTGTTTAAGCCATAATAAGAACTACTTATAAGCATCCAATCTTTTAACCCATGTTTCATGTTCAAAGTGAGTTTTTAAATCTTAACCAAGTTTGAGTGAGGGTTCCATTCCATTGTTGTTTAAAATCGAGTATAAACTTTTGTGGTAAAGAGTACATTTCCCAAATTTCTCCAAAAACGAGTCCCTCACATTAAACATGATTTTAAATCCTTTTCTGGTTTATTATCATACCACAATTTGGCTGTTTTCGTTAAGGAGTGTGGAAATAACTTGACTTTCAATATCACTGGATCTAGATTAGGAGTTTTTATTGTCCCACAAATTCTATCAAAATTTATAATATGTCATTCAACATCCAACGAGTTGCCATTAGCAAACTGTGTTGTGTAAAGTGTAATCATTACTATGGGATTAATTTAGCATTCAAAATTTTATGTATTAGAAACATGGTTGCAAGCTTGTGCTCCTAATTTCAACTTCTTACTTTTCTACTCATGCTTACTTGTAGAGAATTAATACTAAGTTTTATGTATTTTTGTGTTTTAAAAGAGAACTAGAAAGAAAAGACTAAAAGCAAGACAAATAAAATACTTTGCAAAATTTAAAAGAGGAAGAAGAGCACTCACAGTGGTGTAACCTCCCCATGCTTAGGTGTTTGCACAAAGTTGGAGATAAAGATGAAGATGATGACGGCGCCAGAAAATGTCGTGCAGGCGCCTTGTGCTTCACACGCAGCAACCACTATGCGATAACTCTCAAACTCCCCGGCAAAGGCGCCAAAAATTGTCTTGATGCCATTGGAACTCCAAGTGCAGAGTGTTGTGGTCAGCGAATTTTTTTCCCACAAGGGTAACTTGAGAGTTTATATCGAACTCTCAGGAAATTAGGAAAGAGTTGTCTCCTTTCCTCTTGTTTTAGCAATTCTGCAAAGTAAAATAATGCCTTGTGTCCCCAACTCCACCGTGTGGTTATCAAACACACGGTTTGGTATTAGTAATAGTAAATAAGAGATGCAACACAAGTAAAGTAAGCTAAATAAATAAAGCAAACTATGTAAATGCAATAGAGAGATTTTTTTGGGGGGGTCTTGTGTGTAATTAAGTGAACTAAATAGTTTTTTTATTAAAATATTGTTGTAGATAAAAATTAAGATCAATGAAGAGGAAATGTCGTTCCTTATGATTAAAATTGGACCGGGGTTTATGGGTTCACTTGTCTACTCCCTTTTTAAAGTTGTAGTGGGTAATAGCAATTCATCAATGAGATAATATTGGTGGAAATTCAATATGTGTTTGATAAACATTCATATGATCATCACGTCCTAACATAGAGATGATGCAACACATCTCCCTTACACTCCATACGAAAAGGGAATACTCCATGCAATCTTGTGTTAAGAATTAACAGAGTATAGCTATAAGTACTTTAACATGATATTTGAATATAAAATATGCTACCTTGAACAAACATGATTATCACTTTTGTCACGTGATGAACATAGCACATGCATTCACTTTATCCCTAGTGAGATAGAAAAGAAAAAGGTAAAGCTATAATAGATCATGAATTTGTTATCACTATCCAATCACTAAAACCATGCTACTCCATCTAATACACACATCTCCCCACACATGTTCTTGCATACAAGTTGGATCATAACCAATACTTAACAACGAGGTACATAATATGCAGCTATCAATACATGTTACACATAATACTTTCCAATCTCATATCATAGTATCATAGAATAAAGATCCACCACATATGAATTACATATGGTAAATGACTCCGAGACACCAATGTACCGAAATTGTAAACCGTATCACACAAAATTGTCTACTGCGTTGGAGCTGTTCAGATGAATGAGAAGTTCATGTGGTCAGACCATTGTGTAACTGCCCTGGTGTCATTTTTATGCGAATTACTTCTAGAGGAAAACCACATGCCCCAGAGCACGTATAAAGCTAAGAGAATCATTTGTCTGTTGGGATTGGAAGATGAGAGAACTAGATGATACCCCGCACGTTGTTGCGGAACATTAAAAAAACACTCTATGATGCCATCAATATGGTTATAATTGAGAACTTCGTACTGGTTAGAAACTTAATGGCCTCAACTTCAATGGGGTAATGATCTCCGTTTGTATTTTGCGTTATTATAAAACTCAATAGTGTCAACTATACACTACATAAAAAAAAAGCTGGGTGGTAAAAATATCATGTCTTGAATATATATTGAGCACACAAAATGACAAATAATCAATCATGGTAAACTTCTAGCCATTACTTGGTTGAGATATGGGGAAAATGTAGTTGGTACATACAATCAAAGTAATATGAAAATACATCTTAACAGAGAATTTTTTATAACATAATATCGACGATTCTCCATAGGAACCGTGTAAAAAGATAGATCTTTTTATGCTTAAAAATATTACTTCTGAAATCTTGCACGTAGCACACGCTGCCAATATTGCTGCTACAACATTTAACTTCCTTTCAAATATAATTACCAAAGGATTAGATTCATAACAACAATAAATTTATTGTAAGATCTTTTCTTCTACATTCATCAATGCCAAAAGATTAGAGGTCGAATAATAATGATTGAAATCCAACCCTAGTGACCATGACCATTTATCGTCATTGTTTGGACGTACGAACACATATTTGGTACTGCCTCCTTCCATAGTTCCATTCTCCAACTTGTCGAACTGGTAATGCTCTACCAAGAACCAAGTTCAAGCAATATATATTTTAAAACATTGTACTATAGATGATATCTTTTCAAGGATGATTAGCACAACGAAACATCTCCTTGCCTAAATGCAGGCTTACCAACAACCAACCAAATATCTAGTCCATTATAAGAAAATTCTAAGTTAGTTAAGAACCTCAAGGATTCTTTTTATCAGTGGAAACAAACAGATACGTTAATTAACTTAAGTATAAATGTAATATACTTATAATGCAATATGCTTTACATTTGCTTGCTCATCTGAACAACAAATAATTTTGCCACAAATAGTTTTTTTTTCTCACATTTTTTACTTTAGGCATGAACACTATAGTTTATAGAACCATCTGTGGTATATGAAGCCGCCAATGTTGAAAAGCAAGCTATGGTACAATCTGCCAAATACTGAATTACGTGTATGATGTGCCCGCTAAGTGTTTACTTGGCGGAATGTTTAAAAAGTCAACCAACTCCTTGAAGTAATTTATCTTGGGGGAATATAAAGAAGAGTATTCGATTCATCATAAAATATGTCTGGTTTAAGAGTTATACCACATTGACTTGCACAGATATAGAAGAACTAATAAGTCGTTCATGTATTTGTATGTACAACTATGCAGAAATGTTACCAGAAGTAGTACAGACTCAATGGACATGACAATATATGAAATGGATCAACCAAGATTTCCTTACCGATCTAACAGTCCAGCGTGGAGTCCTATAATATCTAAGGAATTGTGAGGGGCATTATGTTGCACATTTGGTAGGCAACTAAATACCAGATGTTGCACACCATCAACCTGGAAGATGATGGCATGAATATTGAGTGATCGCACATGGGATGCAGGGATGAATCCACCAGGTAACCACTTGCACACCGTCCCATCTCAACCAGATCCATAGAGATGAAATGGAATTGGAAGAAACGGGGTGTCTGCCGTGATATTAGAGAGAAAGAGAGCCTATCCTCATCCCTGTACTGCTGGTATATGAGCGGTTTTGCCATGCCAACAAAGATGGCAGGAGGTAGCATATTGCAGGAACGTCGTGGCATGGAAGCCCTAGAGGGGTTGGGAGGGGAAGTAGGTATTTATACACTCAGAAATGAAGCATGGTGGAGGATGGAACTGAAGGAGATGACCATGGTGTTGTCGTGGTGAAATAACATATGCCATAGAATGGCTTAAGTTGGGGCCGAATGTACGCTTGAGGATCTCGGTGAGGGCAAGGTTAAGATGAAAGGAGAGATCGAACTCCAGATTGTATTGATGAACTTGGCCAAGGGCCAGAGGTTGACGATGTACGGTACAAGACCTATGCCTATTCGCTACTGAATGAGTCCTCTCATGCTCATCCTCCCGCGCAGGGGTGCCCCTCCTCTCCTTATATAGGGGAGAGGAGGCTTACAAGAGAAGGCACCCTATGGGTATCTTTGCTGACCTAAGCTACTTTATAAAGCTACTTTGGCTTCAGGGATGATGCTTCTGTCTTTAATCATGGGCTGATGACCTCCTCCGGTATCTTTTTCGTCATCTTCTACTTTGACGTCAGGCTTCGCTTAAAGCTGAAGCGCTTCACTCATCTTGTCCTTTAGTCCTTGAAGAAATCTTTGACTGGAGTACCGACAGGCTACAGTTGAGCCTATGCCGGATCTCCGGTATCTTATGCCGGGTTTCCGGTATCTTATTCCGGTTTTCTGGTATCTTTATCCATGAGTACTGGCTTCTTACCATTTGTATCTCATTTTCTCCTCTTGGGCATATCTCCGGCTTAGATATCACCGGTTGCCTTTACTCCGGTATACCCCTCCTGGTATACCGGATTGTTTCATCCAACACTGTTAAACTAAGCCATCACAATCCGGTTTATTTTTTAATCCGATTTAGTTTATGCTGGTATCACCTTTTCCTGTATACCCATTGGGTATACCGGTATACTCCTTGGGTATACCGGATTGCTCGACCCAGGCGACCTTCAAACTCCGGTATCTTATGCCGGTTTTCCGGTATATTCATCCGTGAGGACCGGCTTCTTTGGTTAGAAACGACCATGTCCGGATTACCTGTGTAAACCGGTTTCTAGCTATCTTACTTAGCCAAGCTTGGCACACTCTTGACCTACCGGGGGTCATCCTCCCGACACATGGTGGGGAGTGGAATGGGAGGAGACGACTCCTAAACCCCAAGCGCTAATGGGTCACGTGAATGCGAAGGTGAAAAGAAATGGAGCATGTCATTCGAGCATTGATGGCGTGAATGGCAGTATAATGGTGGTGTGGCGTTATTTGGTACTACTACTAACATGAGAGAATCATACAGTAATTACTTTGTTGTGCTGCGGTGGATGACGTGGTGGAGATGATGTGGGAGGCTTAAATAACATGGCAAGTTATGATTGGTGAGAGACGCTTGATGAGGTGGATAGGCTGCATGTGAAGAGAAATAGGATCACCTATTAAGAATAGAAAGATACATGATTGTAAAAATAATCGCATGCTATTCCATAAGGATGCTCATAAAGATTGGCATGAATACCTGGAGAGAATAAATACCGTAGACACAAGCCTCTCAAGGATATGAAAAACAAAGGCATTCCGATAAAAGTGTGTTGGTGCTGCTCATTATTCCACGCTTGAAGCCCTTATTTACAAATCCCTGGTACATCAAAACTTAAGGGTTCGCACGCTTAGAAGCGGACCAAGGACACAATGAAAACACCTGCCCACTCACCACAATAGAGGAACATTGATAAGGCTTCACGTACAAATGCTTGATCATCGCCAGCGTCTGGCAATGATACTTGTTATTTTCGTTATTTCTGGGTAATGAAAATCCGATCCCACTTGGATCGTTTGGAAAAAAAATTGCTTGGTCATCTTACACGACCACGTAGGGTGATTCCTTGTAGGATAAGATCTAAACTATATGGAACAAACCTCTATTTTTTTTTTTTTTGAGAAACAGAACAAACCTCTATTTGATCTGACTTAATAAGTAGATTTGTTGTATCTCAAACCCATTCCTAGATTCTCTGCTGCAAACATTAGTTACCCAGCAGCTGCGGCTGCCCCCATCCCAACATCCATTCAATTTCCATCATCGTGACTTGTGAGAGTTGAATTTTGCCAAGAGTACATCACTGATCACTGCATCTAAATTGACATCGGCAGGTCCACCCGGTAGTGTCGCCCACGTGGCCTTTTCCTTCCACTCTATCGCACGCTTCCTCATCTCCTTCCCCTTCTCCCTGTCCATCACCTCTCGAATCATCGCCGCCAGCTCTACCCTCTTCACCTGGCCACCAATCTCCATCCCATTTCCCCATTCGGTGCATTTGTAACGGCAGTTGGTTTGCTGCTCCGAGAAGAAGGGCCAGCTTAGCATTGGCACGCCGGCGCAGATACTCTCGAGGGTCGAGTTCCACCCGGAGTGCGTCAAGAAGACCCCCACGGCCTCATGAGCAATGACCTTTTCTTGGGCACACCATGTTGTCAGCATGGAGCGGCCGCTGACGGAGGACATGAATTCCGGCGGCAGCACGGCTGTGTCGCCCCTAACGAGATCTGGCCGGATGTTCCACACAAACGGGTAGCCGCTTCCGGCAAGCCCCCACGCGAACTCGAGGAGCTCCTCGTTCGTCATGACGGTGATGCTGCCGTAGTTGACGTACACGACGGATCTGGCGCCATGTCCGTCAAGCCACTCGAGGAGGCCGTCATCCTCCTCCTTCCAAAGGTTGGACCCAAGGCCGTCGACAGCGGTACCCACCGGAACTACGAGGCTAGCGTAGCGGTGGAGCGGGCCGACGGTGTACATGGGCGGGAGGATATCGCGCATGGCGTTAAGGACCGGGCCCTCGATCTCATCGAAGGTGTTGAGCACGACCGCGTTGGGGAGCGATAGCCGCTCGGCCATGGTCATGACGAAGTTCAGCAGGGCGTCTTCACGGTCCGTGGTGCGTATAAAGCTGGGGAAGTCGCGTAGCCGCATGCCCTCGCACATGCCGCGGAAGCCATGCACCACGGTGCCGAGGTGTCCCTTGTCAGTGACATGTGCCGCATCTGCAAAACACACTTGTCAAAACATGTTCAACTCCAAACGAGACCAAATTGACTGACGACATGCACACAAATGCTAGACTTACGTTAAGAATGCTACGGGGTAAACTTACGGGCAAACGTGGGTGAACTTAGCATAATACTTCTTCCGTTTCATAAAAGTTATCTTAGATTTGTTAAAATTTAAATATATCTAGCCTGTCAAAAATAAATTAAAGTATCCAAAACCTGACTAGTATGTAGATACATCTAAATTTAGGTAAATCTACACCAAGTTTCATAGGACGGAGGGAGAAATACCTTTGAACGGAACGATACCCTGTTCAATGAGCTGGCGAGAGTGACGGTACCCCATGAACCCGCAGGCGCTAGACGTCCACAGCGCGGCGCACGGCACGCCGATCTCCTTTGCGGCCTCATAGGCGAACGACATGACGCCGTCAGCGACGATGCAGGTGACAGGCGGTGCTCCGGAGCCGGGGTCATTGAGCTTGGCAAGAAGTGCCGTGAAGTGGGGCAGGCAGGTGTTCATGACGGCGTAGCAAAATTGGGGGATGTTCTGGTGGACATCGGCATCGGATGGCGGCAGCCCGTCTGACATGGCGGCGAAGCGGAAGTCCGGGAGGCCGTCTAGCGCTGCTGGCCCGCGCGTGGCGAGCAGCCGACGCTGGTTGAACTCCGTGTTGACGAAGGTGATGTGGAAGCCCCGGGTGTGCAGTATCTTGGCCAGCTTGAGCATCGGCGTTATGTGGCCCTGCGCCGCCGCCGGCAGGCAAACGATGTGCGGTTTCTCGCCAGCATCCATATGCCTATTTTTGTCAGCAATTCGGAAAACTTAGCTAGAAGGTGGCCACTCTTTATAGGGAGTTAAGTTTTTCAAATAGGTTTTTTCGTCTAGGTTGGAATATTTGTCTTCTCGCGAGTGTGCACTTCGTTTCTTCCAATAGAGACGGCCAAGCAGCCGTATGGTAGACTCCACTGATCACTTGTGGTAATTTATAGTCACTAGGCGCGGGCCGGCCGATGTCCAACTGATCCTTGTGGCGATTTTCATCCAATTACTAGAGATGCTTTCTTTACATGCATGCATCGACATATCTGTCGTGTATGTATGTTGTCACACCACAATTCTTAGTTCCACTATTATTATGTGCCCGGTGCACAAATGCTTATAGACGACCGATACTAGTGGTACGGCTTACTAGTGACACATCGCTGATATTAGCCTAAAATATCGGTAGCGTGCCACAACAACACCATGCCATCAAGAAGCAACTAGGAGCGGTGTGTGTCCTTAAAGTACCACCAGCGAGTGGGGCCTAGTAGCTGACCGGGCCTGAGTTAGTAGTGGCTTGGTATATTAGGTGAAGGCCACTGATATCTCTACTGCTAGTGGTGTGCACTGTAGTCGCCACACCAGTAGTAAGCTAGCTGCCACCCCCGCATAAAAATTTCCCTGGCCACGGCAATTCGGGTGAAACCTAGCATCAGAGATATATCTCACCTGATCTTTCTTTCCCACGTTGCCGCCCCTCGCTCTCGCCGTAGAAGGCCACCCCTTGTCGCCCCGAAAAGGTTCACATCCAGCATCCTCCTCTCGGCCTCATAGCTACTCGCCGTCGTCGCTCCCCTCCACCGTGAATTATTAGTAAAATTGCTAATGGATTTGGATTGTAAAATTGCTAATGGATTTGGATTGTACAATTGCTAGTGGATTGTAAGTACTAGTGGATTTGGATTGTAAAATTGCTAGTGGATTGAGTAAGATTGTTAGTGAAATTAGATTCTAGCAAATTGCTAGTGGACTGTTAGTAAGATTCTAGTTAGTTGTTATTGGATATTTATATTGTAGCGGATTGTTAGTAAGGATTGTAGTGAACTGTTAGTGGATTTAGATTCCATTCGCTTTGGATGGTAGTGGTAGCCTAGTATGTAAATTGCAGATATTCAAAATTAGTGTCAACCGTCAAATTTTTTGCTCTCAATGTGCCTAATATTTAGTAAACATGATGGTGATTTTTTTCATCGATTCCAATAAATAGTTGTTTTTACTTATTTGTTAGCTCCTGATGCGAGCTCCTAATGAGTGCGGATTGCATACCGTTGGGGAACTCGAAGAGAAAGGTATGATGAGCATAGTAGCAAGTTTTTTCCTCAGTAAGAAATCAAGGTTTAATCGACCAGTAGGAGAAATGCGTAACTTCTGAAGGTGTTACTAGCCGACTTGTGGCATGACGCACTACCGGCGTCAGCAACAACGTGGAACCTGCACACAACACAACCAAAATACTTTGCCCGAACTTACAACTGGGCAATTGACGGAATAAAAACCATACATGACAAGATGATTACTATGAGATTCAGTCGGGTATTACAACATAATACATAGACCGTAATCCAACTAAGTCTACGACTAATAATCCACCTTCCGGTTATCGTCCGAACCCCTTCCAGTATTAAGTTGCAAGCAACAGATTATCACATTAAGCAATGTGTGTAAAGTAAATAATAGAATTATCCTTAGATAAAGCATTGTTGTTTTCTCCCTAGTAGAAACATCATATCTACAATCTTAGAAGTTATTGTCACTCTTCCAGAAAACTAGAGGCATGAACCCACTATCGAGCATAAATACTCCCTCTTGTATTCACAAGCATTTACTTGTCTAGAGTATCTACTAGGAATGAAGAGCATGCAAGATCATGAATAACATATGACAAGTATATAATCGATCTCAACATAGTATTCAATATTCATCGGATCCCAGCAAACACAACATGTAGCATTACATAAAGATGATCTTGATCATGATAGGCAGCTCATAAGATCTAAACATGAGGCACAAATTGGAGAAGATAACCATCTATCTACTGCTATGGACACATAGTCCAGGGATGAACTACTCACGCATCACTTCGGAGGCGGGCATGACGATGTAGAGGCCTCCGGTGATGATCTCTCTCTCCAGCAGGCTGCCGGGAAGAGCTTCAGAACCCTCCCGGGGTAGGGTCGGCGATGGCGGCCGCGATGGATCTTTTCGTGGATGGAGGTTTGGGTATTTAGGTTTTTCCCGAGATCGGGAATAAATAGGCGGAATGGCGAGGTCGGTGGATGCTTGGGGGGCCCACACCACCCCATGGCGCGGCTAGAGGCCAGGCCGCGCCAAGGCCTGGTGTGGCCGCCCTGTGGCGCCTCTTCGTCTCTCCTCTGGACTCCGTCTTTATTACGGTAAAATAAGAACTTTGGCTTTTATTTCGTCCAATTCCGAGAATATTTCATGTACAACTTTTCTGAAATACAAAACAGCAGAAAACAGTGAAATAGCATTGTGACATCTTGTCAATAGGTTAATGCCGGAAAATGTATAAAAGTGTAACGAAGTGTGAATAAAACATATAAAAACTGGTGTAAAACAAGTATGGAGCACCGAAAATTATAGATACGTTTGCAACGTATCAGCATCCCCAAGCTTAACTCCTTCTCGTCCTCGAGTAGGTAAGTGATAACAAAATTAATTTTTGAGGTGATATGAAGCCAACACAATTTTGATCAAGTTATTGTTAAAGCATTGTGAGCTGGATCAAAGTACTCTAAACACAGACATGACAGATATAATTCTAACAATACAACTTAGCAACTATGTTGCAACATGAAAAGTAACTCAAACAAAGGATCACGAATAATTATGTACTGAAAGCAACTGTTTGTTTTTTTAGCATAGATAAAACATAGCAAAGTGGTACTCAGCTTGTCCTTTATGAAGTAGCAAAATATAAATGCCAGGACAGTTTTAAAATTCAAAGGATGACTAGATACAAGTAATTTGAGAACAAGCAATATCATAATCATGAATCAATTAATAATTAATTTTGGGACAATGCACATTATACTCAGAATGACAACTATGCTCTCTTAATTGGTGCATAAAACAAGAAGATGAAGACTCAACATAAAAGTAAAAAAAGGCCCTACGCAGAGGGAAACAAGATTACTCATGTGCTAGAGCTTTTTATTTTGAATGCAATAGGAGTGTTGAAAAAAAATATTTTGAGAGGTATGCATGTCTATGTCAACGAATAGCATCAAATGATCTATCATCGTTTCATATAGTGACCTCAAGAGCGGCTCCCATGTAGTTCTCCAATGCACACCATTATTTAGGATCTCTCCAGTACATAATCTGCGGATTATTTGTTTATTTGTTTATTTTATATTTATTTGGGATGGGCACCCAATTGCCTTGCTCTTTTTGCAATATTAAGGACCAACACATTATTCATGCTAGTCACGAAATGAAGTCATGAAAAGACAATAAATCATTCAATACTTCCTCATGAGCTAAAACAAAACACAAAAAAAGTAATAATGCTTGAAGGTTTAAAAGTAGCACACAAGAAATTTAATTTGGAGTGGCGGTGAAATACCACGTATAGGTATGTATGGTGGACACAATTGGAACTATGGTTTTTGGTGGTTGGATGCTGATGACGCGTGAAGCACACGTCCGTTGGGAACCCCAAGAGGAAGGTGTGATGCATACAGCAGCAAGTTTCCCTCAGTAAGAAACCAAGGTTTATCGAACCAGTAGGAGATGAAGGCCACGTGAAGGTTGTGTGTGAAGGAGTGTAGTGCGGCGCAACACCAGGGATTCCGGCGCCAACGTGGAACCTGCACAACACAATCAAAATACTTTGCCCCAACTTAACAGTGAGGTTGTCAATCTCACCGGCTTGCTGTAAACAAAGGATTAAACGTATTGTGTGGAGAATGATGTTTGTTTGTAAAGAACAACAGAGAACAGAGATTGCAGTAGATTGTATTTCAGATGTAAAAGAATGGACCGGGGTCCACAGTTCACTAGTGGTGTCTCTCCAATAAGATAAATAGCATGTTGGGTGAACAAATTACAGTTGGGCAATTGACAAATAGAGAGGGCATAACAATGCACATACATATCATGATGACTACTATGTGTTTTACTTAGGGCATTACGACAAATAACATAGACCGCTATCCAGCATGCAGCTATGCCTAAAAAGTCCACCTTCGGGTTAGCATCCGCACCCCTTCCAGTATTAAGTTGCAAACAACAGACAATTGCATTAAGTATTGTACGTAATGTAATCAATACAAACATCAATGCTTTGTCTAACGATATTTGTGTTGATTACATTACGCACCATACTTAATGCAATTGTCTGTTATTTGCAACTTAATACTGGAAGGGGTTCGGATGATAACCTGAAGGTGGACTTTTTAGGCATAGATGCATGCTGGATAGCGGTCTATGTACTTTGTCGTAATGCCCAGATTAAATCTCATAGTACTCATCATGATATATGTATGTGCATTGTTATGCCTTTTTTATTTGTCAATTGCCCAACTGTAATTTGTTCACCCAACATGCTATTTCTTATCGGAGAGACACCACTAGTGAACTGTGGACCCCGGTCTATTCTTTACATCTGAAATACAATCTACTGCAATACTTGTTCTTTACTGTTCTTCGCAAACAAACATCATCTTCCACACTATACATCTAATCCTTTGTTTACAGCAAGCCGGTGAGATTGACAACCTCACCGTTACGTTGGGGCAAAGTACTTTGATTGTGTTGTGCAGGTTCCACGTTGGCGCTGGAATCCCTGGTGTTGCGCCGCATTACACTCCGCCACCAACAACCTTCACGTGTTCCTTGACTCCTACTGGTTCGATAACCTTGGTTTCTTACTGAGGGAAAACTTGTCGCTGTACACATCACACCTTCCTCTTGGGGTTCCCAACGGACGTGTGTCTTACAAGCCATCATGACAATTTTCTGGCGCCGTTGCTGGTGAGATCAAGACACGCTGCAAGGGAAGTCTCCCACATCCAATCTCTTTACTTTGTTTTTGTCTTGCTTTACTTTGTTTTATTTACTGCTTTGTTTGCTCGTATATCAAAAACACACAAAAATCAGTTGCTAGTTTTACTTTATTTACTGTCTTGTTCTCTATATTGAAAACACAAAAAAATTAGTTACTTGTATTTACTTTATTTATCTTTTGTTTATTTCATCATGTTTCCTCCTAAGTACACTCTAAAAGACATACCGGTGGGACGAGGGTCTATAATTGGAAGAGATAATGTAGAAGATTTTTTTCACTCATGTTAGTACAGCTGAAGATTTTGAAGATAGACACTTGGTAGAACTTGCTTCTACTTATGAAATTGCTGCTGCTTCTTTAGTACGCATGTTGGAAAATAAATTTGTTAATCTCAATCCTATAATTTAACATATGTTTCTTACACTCTGTGATATGGAGGAAGGGGAAAAGAAATATTTTGTCTTAGAAACCCTTCTTAAAGAATTTGGTGGTATAGCTAAAGAAGCTAGCAAAGTTTTTATTAAGCATAAGAGGCTTGGCTTTTATACCGACTTTGCAAGAACACTTGAAAAGATAGACATGGATAGACTAAAGTACACTAATAATGTTAATGATGGTGGGGAGATTAAAGTACCGATACCTAGTAAGCTCCTAGGAATGCATGAAGCTCTAGAAAATAACTATGGTTGGCTTGTTCCTGAAAATTTGTTTGATGAGAATAGCAAGCCTAAGAGCAATGAAAAAGGAGCCTCTGAAACTTACATAAATAAGATACAATGCATAGTTGAGAGAACTCCAAACTCCCTATGTTGATGCTTCATCTCTCGATAATACTTGATTCACACTTTCTGCGCCTAGCTGAAAGGCGTTAAAGAAAAGCGCTTATGGAAGACAACCCATTATTTTACTTCTGCACTTTGTTTTATATTTGAGTCTTGGAAGTTGTTACTACTGTAGAAACCTCTCCTTATCTTTATTTTATTGCATTGTTGTGCCAAGTAAAGTCTTTGATAGTAAAGTCAATACTAGATTTGGATTATCTGCGAGAAACAGATTTCTTACTGTCACGAAATTGAGCAGCCCCTTCTGTAGAAAATTTAGACAAATCTGCCAATTTACGTGCGTGATCCTCAGATATGTACGCAACTTTCATTCAATTTGAGCATTTTCATCTGAGCAAGTTAAGTGCCCCAGAAAAATTCGTCTTTACGAACTGTTCTGTTTTGACAGATTCTGCCTTTTATTTCGCATTGCTTGTTTTGCTCTGTTTGATGGATTTCTTTGTTCCATTAACTTTCAGTAGCTTTGTGCAATGTCCAAAATTGTTAAGAATGATTATGTCACCTCTGAATATATGAATTTTCAATTATGCACTAACCCTCTAATGAGTTTGTTTTGAGTTTGGTGTGGAGGAAGTTTTCAAGGGTCAAGAGAGGAGGATGATACAATATGATCAAGAAGAGTGAAAAGTCTAAGCTTGGGGATGCCCCGTGGTTCATCCATGCATATTTTAAGAAGACTCAAGCATCTAAGCTTGGGGATGCCCAAGGCATCCCTTCTTCATCGACAACTTATCAGGTCACCTCTAGTGAAACTATATTTCTATTCCGTCACATCTTATGTGCTTTACTTGGAGTGTATGTTTGTTTTTGTTTTTGTTTTTGTTTGAATAAAATCGGATCCTAGCATTCCTTGTGTGGGAGAGACACATGCTCCGCTGTTTTGTATGAACACATATGTTCTTAGCTTTACTTTTAATGTTCATGGCGAAGGTTGAAACTGCTTCGTTCATTGTTATATGGTTGGGAAGCAATAGAAAAATAG
>NC_061514.1:168381941-168405509 GCF_022539505.1 Lolium rigidum
CCCTTCCGACCGGGTATAGGTCGGGTGGCACGCCCTTGCACTTCGCAACGCCGCGTGTGACCAGAAGAGCATTGCGGGCCGTCGCTCGGAGGGGTCTCAGCCAGCCGCAGCTCTAGGCTCCCCCCGGCTCTACAGTGTTGACAAGGCCGCTGCCCGCCGGTGGGTTTTGGCAGTCAACAGTACTATTGATTCCATTTGGCCTGCGCACGTCTACTCCGTTCCAACGCAAAAAGAAAAAGAGATCTCGATTGGAAAAGCATCTCCGCACATCTCCGGATCTCCCTCGCCGGTTTCTCTTCCCAACCACCGCTCCACGCCGCCTGGCTCCGCTCGCTGCGGCCGACGCGCCCCTAGCCCTCGCGTGCTCCGTCCAGCCCTCTTTCTCTCCCGCACCATGGCAGCTTCGGCCAGCCCCTCCGCTTCTTCGCCGCGGGCATGCGCCTCTATCGCGCGAGCTCGGCTCCGTCGGTAGGGTCTCCACGCAGCTCTGCCCCGGCCTCGTCGTCCTCTGCCTCATGGCGCCCTGCACCACCATCAGCAGCTCGCCCCGGTCGCGCGTCCTCTTCGTCGATCCCGAGCGGCCTGGTCCGCATCCTACTCGCCGCGCCGTCGTCTCCTCCTGCTCGCGCTCTACGATGGCGCAGAGGCCAGCGACGTCCGCGCCACGGCCTTCCTCGAGGTGCTCAAGAAGATCCAGTCCGAGCACACCACCGTCAAGCGCGACGGCTGCTGGGAGCACGGTCTACCCTCGCGCGACCTCGTTGGCGGCGAGGTCGTCGAGCTCCGCATCGACGACATGCGCTTGCTCCGGCGTCGACCGGCGGCCTGCAGGAAGCCGGCGTGCTCCGTCCTTGTAGATGAGGGACTTGATTGCTTTTGTCCTTTTGTTTTAGGGTGTTAGTTGCAAAGTTTAGAGACTGTTTGTAATAATAAATATTGTGTATTAAGTATAAAAATAAAAGGGACGAGAACGAGCAAGCGAGAACACCGTACAAGTGCCCTGCATTTTTTTTTATTTTATCCCACGATTCTACCAATGGCGCACCATGTGGTATCCCCGTGGCGCACTTTCGGTTGCCAACTATGGCGCATGGTGTAGTACTCGCTGTGGCGCACCTACGATTACTACCTATGGCGCATGTTTATGCTAGTTATGGCGCATGCATGGTGCGCCATTGGTAGTGTATCTTACCAGTGGAGCATTGCGTGGTGCGCCACTGCTAATAGTTAGCAGTGGCGTGATATTAGTAGCGCACCACTAGTGCGCCACTGATAGCAAAAAGTGGTGCGCCACTGATATCCTGTTTTCTAGTAGTGTGGTCTAGGTTTTACTGTTGGTTCTATTAAGTATGGTTTAATTGGCTCCTAAATAGGATGGTGGATAAGTATCCAATACTAATAAGGTTTAGTGGAGTATGGTTATGGAATGCTCAAGGTTTGGTATGATTGCTCCTAAGGTTCATCACATTGGTGTGAGGATAAATATGGATATTTAAAGTTGTTGCCTCTAAGTATAGGAACTAGTGTTGGCCCTATTTGATCATCTAGGTTGGATAGGTATGCCTACATGGACTACCAATTATTGATAATAGGGCTCCTACAATTTTATGTGGCATGGCAAGTATGTAGTTGCTTATTATGATTCTATGTATGAAAATTAGAACACCAAGATTATATGAGAGGATCTAGGGTTTAGGTTTTAGAAGTAAATTAGGGTTCAAATGAATTGGTGGAGCTATGGTTCCAATTGGGATTAGGGTTTTAGAATTACACATGAAATGATAAGTTCCTAGTTTTCTACCATATGGAACTAGGGTTTATTATTTACCATGTAGTTCTATGATTAATAACTTCAATTTAAAGTTGAAGTTATTAGTAACTTGTGAATAGATAAAATAATATTGAATTTATCATTTTTCTATTTTAGAACAATTAATAATTAGGCCAATTAGGTTTAAATCCTTCTAATAAGGACTTAACAAAATATTAAATAAAGAAAATTAGTTTTAATGTTTTCTTTATTTAATTATTGGTTTTTATTTAATTATTGGAAATTTTTACTAATTATTGAATTTTAATTGAATTTTGAATTAAAATTAAAGGCTTAAATAATAAGTATTTAATAATTGAATTTTTATTAAAAGTAAAATTTTCATTTTATATTTTTATTGGATAGAGTTTACTTTTCTAAGAATTTTGATGTCTCATTTATTTTTTTCTGAGCTATATTGAATTTTCTACTTTTATTTGAAGTTGCAGTAATTTAAATGGGATTTGAAATAAAAACAGAGATTTACTAAGTGCACCCGGGCTAGACTACCCCCAGAGGCTGACTGGTGGGCCAAATGCCACGTTGGCTGCCACCGTGGCGGTGCTGTGGCAACCAAGTGCATCTCCGGCGGTCTGTGGTGGTCGACGCCGGCGGTTTCGAGCTCCCGCGTGGGCGTGCGTGGGCTTGTTGGAAAGAAGACGACGAGAGGATTCTAGTGGTGGCCGCGCCGCCACGGATGGTCGCCGGAGCTTGGCCGGCGACGGGATTGAGCGGCAGAGCTCATGGGTTAGCCGACGCGGTGGAGCTACGGCGCCTAATCGAGCAAGACGAGCACACCAGGAGGTTGAGGAGCTCACCAGGAGCATGACGCGCTTGACGGCGAGGTCAATGGTGGTCTGGTTCGCCGGATTTAATGGCGCCGGCCGTCGGAGAGGCGAGGTTGGCAACGGCGCCACGGCTCACCATAGCTCGATTCTTTTTGCAAGCGAGCAAGTCGAGCATGGCGGTGCCGATGGTGGTTACGGCCCGGCACGGGAGGTTTCTACCGGCGACGAGGACGATGGCCGGGCGAACTAGGGTTTGCTTAATTGGGGCAAATGAGGAAGAAACTGAGGCTCAGAACTCGTCGTGGGCTTTTATATGGCGATGGTCTGCGCCTCGTCACGACGCCGAGCGAGGAGAGGACGCCAGCGAGAGGGAGGGACGAGCACGTCGTCGTGCTGTCGTCCAGGAGCGGGGAGAGGATGAGGACGACGCCTCCCTCGCTGATATTTCACGAAGAGGTACGTGGGCTGCTAGGTGGGTCGGTTCTGGGCTACTGCTGGGCTGCCTTATTGGGCTTCTGCGGCCAGGTGAGTCCAGGTAAGGCTCCTTTCTCTCTTTTTGTTTTTATTTCAGTTTTTTTCTTTTTTCTGTTTTTTTATAATTTCTGGTTTCTATTTTATTGTTTGAATTCAAATTTGAATTCAGGTTTATACTTGCAGGTTCTAAAGTATTTGAACCTCCATAAGATTTGATAACAATGCTTATTTCATAATTGTTTTGCTCAACAGTATCTATTATAATTGTTGTGAGAGTTATGCCAAATTTAGAATAACATGAGTTGGGTAATTATTTCAATTCCCCTTTTTAATTTGGGAACCAGATCTATGTAGATGATTTGTACTTTCCAACATGTGCATGGTGAACACATTATTAGGGTTTGCTAGTACTTAGCAATACTGATGGTTCACCTATATTTTGATTAAGGCTAGGTTTTAAGATGAATGGTAATGAGGATGAATTGGACCATGATTTTATGTGAAGAATTATTTCTAAGATATTGCAAGGGTATCCTATTTCAAGGTTAGCACTATTATCATATTTTAATAGCACTTTGAAATAAAGCTACTACTCTCATCATTGTTTGGTCTAGTTATAAGGATAAGTGGTTGATCACCACTTATGGTTTTTAATCAAATGGTTTAGCACTAGGTTATTCTTAAGTTCCATATTTAAGCATAAGCTTTAACTAGTGAGCAATTCTAGGGTTCTAATCATAATCACATATTGGCAATTGGTTTGCATCTCTATTATGCCTAGGCTCATATTATGATCACCATAGTGATACATAAACTATGGTTGAGATATACCCTAGTTTGTAGACTTGGAATGCTATCATATTGCATTTGCTAGGGTTTAATCTCCCCTAACCAAGGTAATATGACTACTTGCTTGATTGTTCATGTGCTCCTTTAATTACTAAGGACTTGAGAATTGGTGTTATCTTATACCAATAGACTTTTATTATTATCCTTAATCTATTGTTGAAGTAACTAGAGTTGTTATAGTTCTTTTTATAGTTAACTTTGGTCATATGGATGGATGGTTTCTCACCATATTGGGTATGGAGTTTTACTCTAAGGTTTTCTTAGGTTCTTTAATTTATGTATCATAGATATGGTAGGGTTCTACTTATGATCACCAAGTGGTTCACAAGTTAAGATTGGGATATAAGGTTAGGGTTTCTTACTAGTTATCTCCCTATGATTTCATGTGGTGAATGATATCTACTTATCCTATTAGGGTTCAACTTATCCTCACATTTCTCAAAAGCATGATCATGGGTTAGGCATGATCAATTTGTTCTTAATTTCTCTACCTCAAGTTCTTAGGGTTTATGATCATCACTCAATTTATAATGATCAAAGTTTGGCTTCCTAAGATATCTCTCATTAAATAGGTTTCTCACTTCCATGATCAAGCATTGTCTTGATCAACTAAGGTATAGCACTTCTTCTATACTATCTTGAGTGTACATGGCTATGGTTGTCTCCATAAATTATATCCCAGGAGAATGCCTGAGATAATCACTTAGATTTTCTTTACAAGGAGTGATGATATAATTATCAGGTTCTATGGATAGTTCTCTCCTTCTTTCACTAATTCATGGTTATAGTCTTATTCCATTTGGTATTTGGTTACCTCACCTATTCTGAAGTGAGATGGCTTATCCTTATTTTTTAGTTCAAAGATCGTCCTTGAGTCTTAAATAAGTAAAGCTAATATTAGTATCTTTGGTTTCTCTCATTTGGCAAAGACTTCAATACTAACCTAGGGTTATTCTCCAAGGATAATTATGTGGTCACCAATATCTATGGTTAACATAAATGGGTTCTCTCTCTAGGGACGGTCTTGGATAATATCCTAAGGTTTCTCTTAGAAATGATGATTTGAATACTTGGATGTATATCCAAGGTTTAGCTCAATGTTTGTTATTGCTTCTCTAATAATTATAATAGAACTCTCACCTCTCTAGGTTCGATGTAAAATAACTTGAAATGTAGAAGAATATATACTTCTTGAGTGGATCTCCTTGTTATAGTTCCAATGTTGAAGTGGAATGAATACCATGAGGTTCATGGTAGGATTAAGGATTAGTTTTAAGATATGGAAAAGATAAGTGAAGAATGTTTTCTTCATTTTATTGTTACTTGATTTATAGTTAAATAGATGTTCATATGTTATGGCAAAGATTACCAT
The DNA here is from genome assembly GCF_022539505.1 of Lolium rigidum. NCBI lineage: Eukaryota > Viridiplantae > Streptophyta > Magnoliopsida > Poales > Poaceae > Lolium > Lolium rigidum. The sequence continues at coordinate 168,387,235 of NC_061514.1, forward strand.
GTTATGATCTTTAATAAGATCAAGCAATTGATCATTGAGTAAAGTGTTGTTGGATTGATTATTAGTTCCATTTGATCTAACCCCTTAGATCAAATCATCTCTACTCAAAACAAGGTTTTAGCAAAGTCACATTGAGGTTTATAGGGCTTGACTTGATGAGCTACTTCAATTCCACCAAGGTCAAGTGAAACTTCGATATCTTGTGACTGTTTTACTTTAAAGCGCGAAAATTCCCCAGATTTTCTATGCATGAATGCAATGCACACATCTGTTTCCTCTATTTTTGTAACCCCATTACCTGGGATATTACACGGGCCGCCCACTCGCGCGCCGCGCGCTCGTCCCGCTCGGCGATGCGCAAACGACGCTCCGTCTCGCGGCGGCGGCGGCGCTGTTCCTCCTGTCTAACGATGTATGGCGGCGGCGCGAGATCCTCGGCCTGCTGGCGCGTCCACACGTCATGGAAATTCATCGACGATCGCGGGCGCCCGAGCCGCCACGCCACGGCGTCGTACGCGCGCGCGGCCTCGTGCGCGGTCTCGTAGGTGCCGAGGCCGATGCGCTCGCCGCCGTCACGTATCTCCGCGTAATACGTACCTTTGGGGCGCGCGCGGACGCCGCGGTACCCCGTGCCCGAGACGCGGCAGTACCGCGAGCTCGACGCGAGACGAGGCATGGCGGCGGCGGCGGAAGCGGAGCCGCGACGGCGGTATTAGGCGCAGATGGGTAAATTTCAGCAACCCGTGTCCATCTTTTTTTGGCAGGATTACGCCATGTACCACCTTCCAATTAGAAAATAGTACTGTTCAGTCTTCCCCTGTTGGGCCCAATATTTCACTTTGGGTTCCCAACGACCATCTACATGGTAATTGCTATCGGCCTACTTGCTCCGGCTGTCGAAGCCCAATAACTACAAATGGGCCTTTCTGCTCATGCAATTTCGGCCCTTTTCTAATGAAACACGAGATCCTATGAATGGCAAAAAAAACGCGAGAGATTATACATAAAAGTTGTTTTTATTTATTTTGAATTATTGGGTTCCAATTTTTGAAACTGCTCATGCCCAATATGAAAATCCTTGATCGCTCCATACCCACATGGATAACGGTATTTTTAGTAATTCATAAAGTGGATTTGAAATTTAAAACATATCCTAATAATTAAATGATTTAATCTATCAACTTGCAAGATCTTGGAGAGAAAAAGCTTGTATTAGTCTGCCGAATCCTCAACGTTTCAAAGGAGGCAGTGGATCAAAAGAAAAAAGGAAGTAGCCAGAAATTAGGGGTCAAAAATAACTCCAAGAAATGAAACCTCTATTGTTCGTAGAGGATGACATGCGGGACCCATGAGCCAGCATCTTACTCAACGTTTCAAAGGCGGCATGAGATCGAAAGAAAAAGGCAAGTGACTAAATATCAGGAGCCAAAAATAATCCAAGAAATGAAACTTATTGTACATAGAGGATGACATGCGGGTCCCATTTTGCAGCAGCGGTTTCAGCGTTTCTAAGGCGGCAGGGGATCAAAAGAAAAAGGAAATAGCCAAAAATCAGAGGGTGAAAAAAAACCAAGAAAAGAAATTTTATAGTACATAGAGGATGACATGCGGGTCCCATGAGCCAGCAGGTTCCTCAACGTTTTCAAAGGCCGCTGGGGATCAAAAGAAAAAGGAAAATAGCCAGAAATTAGGGGTAAACAATAAATCCAACAAAGGAAAGGGTTTATTGTTCATAGATGCTGACATGTGGGACCCATGAGCCAGCAGCGTCAAGGAAAGTGAGCAAAAATCAGGTGTAAAAAAAATCCAAGAAAAGAAACTTTATTGTACATAAAGGATGACATGTGGGTCCCATGAGCCAGCACCTTACTCAATGTTTCAGAGGCGGCTTGAGATCGAAAGAAAAAGGAAAGTGACCAAATATCAGGAGCTAAAAATAATCCAAGAAATGAAACTTTTATTGTACATAGAGGTTGACATATGGGTCCCGCTAATACAAGCTCTTTCGCTCGAAGATCTTGCAAGTTGATTGTACATAGAGAATGACATGCGGGCCCCATGTGTCAGCAGCTTACTCAATGTTTCCAAGGCGGCAGTGGATCAAAATAAAAGGAAATAGCCAAAATCAGAGGGTGAAAAATAAATCCAACAAAGGAGAGGTTTATTGTCCATGGAGGCTGACATCTGGGACCCACGAGCCAGCAGCGTCCTCTACGTTTAGAAGGCGACTGGGGATCGAAAGAAAAAAAGGCAAATAGCCAGAAATTAGGGGTACAAAATAACTCCAAGAAAGGAAATGTTTATTGTTCATAGAGGCTGACATGTGGGACCCATGATCCAGCAAAGTCTTCAACGTTTCAAAGGCGGCAGGGGATCAAAGGAAAAAGGAAGTAGCCAGAAATTAGGGGTAAAAAATAACTCCAAGAAAGGAAACTTTTATTGTTCATAGAGGATGACATGCGGGACCCATGCTCCAGCAGCTTCCTCAACGTTTCAAAGGCGGCATGAGATCGAAAGAAAAAGGCAAGTGACCAAATATCAGGACACGAAAATAATCGAAGAAAGAAATTTTATTGTACATAGAGGATGACATGCGGGACCCATTTAGCAGCAGCAGCCTCAACGTGTCCAAGGCGGCAAGGGATCAAAAGAAAAAGGAAGTAGCCAGAAATCAGGGGGTCAAAACAAAATCCAAGAAAAGATATTTTTCAATTGGGCTGCATCTTGCCATCTGGGCCTTCGAACTATCGTGCTGGACGCCTTTTGACTCGTACAATTTCAGCCCACTACAAAACATGAAAGTCCTATGTTTCGCAAAAACAAAAAACAAGGCGATTCAACATATAAGTTTGTTTATGTAAAAATAAAGATTTAATTTATCCATTTGCAAAGCTCAGAGCGAAATACACTGTCTATTGTCTGCAAAATAATCAAGATATCACATGTTTCTTGTACGGGGAGGCTGACATCGGGGACCCATGAGCCAGCAGCGTCGTCAACATTTTAAATGCGGCAGGGGATGGAAAGAAAAAATAAACCAAAAATCAGTTGGTCAAAAATCCAAGAAAATAAACATTTATCGTTCTGAGAGGATGACATGCGGGACCCATGAGGTAGCAGCATCCTCAATGATTCCAAGGCGGCATGGGATCAAAAGAAAAAAAGGAAATATCCAGAAATTAATTAGGGGTTCAAAATAAATCCATCAAAGGAAAGTTTTATTGTTCATAGAGGATGACATGTGGGACCGACCTGCCAACAGCGTTCTCATCGTTTCAAAGGGGGCAGGAGATCAAAAGAAAAAGGCAAGTAGCCGGAAATTAGGGGTAAAAAATAACTCCAAGAAAGGAAACTTTTATTGTTCGTAGAGGATGACATGCGGGACCCATGAGCCAGCAGCTTACTTAAAGTTTCAAAGGCGGCATGAGATCGAAAGAAAAAGGCAAGTGACAAAATATCAGGAGCCAAAGATAATCCAAGAAAAGAAACTTTATTTACATAGAGGATGACATGCGGGTCCCATTTTGCAGCAGCGGTACCAACGTTTCAAATGCGGCTTGAGATCAAAAGAAAAAGATAGTAGCCAAAAATTAGGGGGTCAAAAAAATCCAAGAAAATAAAGTTGATGGACATAGAGGATGACATGCGGGTCCCATGAGCTAGCAGCTTACTCAACGTTTCCAAGGCGGCAGGGGATCAAAAGAAAAAGGAAATAGCCAAAAATCAGAGGGTGAAAAAAATGAAAAAAATGAACTTTTATAGTACATAGAGGATGACATGCGGGTCCCATGAGCCAGCAGGTTCCTCAACGTTTCAAACGTGTCATGAGATCGAAAGAAAAAGGCAAGTGACCAAATATGAGGAGCCAAAAATAATTCAAGAAAAGAAAGTTTTATAGTACATAGAGGATGACATGCGGGTCCCATGATCCTCGCGGGTTCCTCAACGTTTCAAACGTGGCATGAGATCGAAAGAAAAAGGCAAGTGACCAAATATCAGGAGCCAAAAATAACAAGAAAAGAAACTTGAGTGTACATAGAGGATGACATGCGGGTCCCATTTAGCAGCAGCGGTCTCACCGTTTGAGAGGCTGCGCGGGATCGAAAGAAAAAGGCAAGTGACCAAATATCAGGAGCCAAAAATAATCCAAGAAAAGAAATTTTATTGTACGTAGAGGATGACATGCGGGTCCCATTTTGCAGCAGCGGTTTCAACGTTTCCAAGGCGGCACAGAACCAAAAGAAAAAATGAAGTAGCCATAAATCAGGGGGTGAAAAAAATCCAAGAAGAAAGATTTCAATTGGGCTGCATCTGGACATCTGGGCCTTCGAACTATCCTGCTTGGCCTTTTGACTCGTACAATTTCAGCCCACTCCAAAACAGGAAAGTTCCGAATTTTCTAAAAAAAACAGGAAAGTCCTATGCTTCGCAAAGACAAAAAAAACAAGGAGATTCAACATACAAGTTTTTTTATGTAAAAATAAAGATTTAATTATCCGTTTGATATAGCTCAGAGCGCAATACACTGTTTATTGTCTGCAAAATAATCAAGATATCATATGTTTCTTGTACGGGGAGGCCGACATCGGGGACCCATGAGCCAGCAGCGTCGTCAACGTTTTAAAGGCGGCAGGGGATGGAAAGAAAAAATAAACCAAAAATCTGTTGGTAAAAAATACAAGAAAAGAAACATTTTCGTTCTGAGAGGATGACATGTGGGACCCATGAGGCAGCAGCATCCTCAGCGTTTATTGTTCATAGAGGTTGACATGTGGGACCCGCGAGCCAGCAGCGCCCTGAACGTTTTAAAGGCTGCAGGAGATCGAAAGAAAAAATAAGCCAAAAATCGTTTGGTCAACAAAATCCAAGAAAAGAAACATTTACCATTCTGAGAGGATGACATGCGGGACCCATGAGGCAGCGAGCATCCTCAAAGATTCCAAGGCGACGGGGATCAAAGGAAAAAAGGAAAAATCCCGAAATTAATTAGGGGTTCAAAATAAATCCATCAAAGGAAACTTTTATTGTTCACGAGAGGATGACATGTGGGACCGACCTGCCACACTGCGTCGTCATCGTTTCAAAGGGGCAGGAGATCAAAAGAAAAAGGCAAATAGCCGGAAATTAGGGGTCAAAAATAACTCCAAGAAAGGAAACTTTTATTGTTCGTAGAGGATGACATGCGGGACCCATGAGCCAGCAGACTTACTCAACGTTTCAAAGGCGGCATGAGATCGAAAGGAAAAAGCAAGTGACAAAATATCGGGAGCCAAAGATAATCCAAGAAAAAAACTTTATTGTACATAGAGGATGACATGCGGGTCCCAATTAGCAGCAGCGGTCTCAACGTTTCAAATGCGGCTTGAGATCAAAAGAAAAAGAAAGTTGATTGTACATAGAGGATGACATGCGGGTCCCATTTTGCAGCAGCGGTTTCAACGTTTCCAAGGCGGCACAGAACCAAAAGAAAAATGAAGTAGCCAGAAATCAGGGGGTGAAAAAAATCCAAGAAGAAAGATTTCAATTGGGCTGCATCATCGGACATTCGGGCCTTCGAACTATCCCGCTTGGCCTTTTGACTCGTACAATTTCAGCCCACTCCAAAACAGGAAAGTTCCGAATTTTCTAAAAAAACAGGAAAGTCCTATGCTTCGCAAAGACAAAAAAACAAGGAGATTCAACATACAAGTTTTTTTATGTAAAAATAAAGATTTAATTATCCGTTTGATATAGCTCAGAGCACAATACACTGTTTATTGTCTGCAAAATAATCAAGATATCATATGTTTCTTGTACGGGGAGGCTGACATCGGGGACCCATGAGCCAGCAGCGTCGTCAACGTTTTAAAGGCGGCAGGGGATGGAAAGAAAAAATAAACCAAAAATCTGTTGGTAAAAAATACAAGAAAAGAAACATTTTCGTTCTGAGAGGATGACATGCGGGACCCATGAAGCAGCATCATCCTCAGCGTTTATTGTTCATAGAGGTTGACATGTGGGACCCGTGAGCCAGCAGCGCCCTGAACGTTTTAAATGCTGCAGGAGATCGAAAGAAAAAATAAGCCAAAAATCGTTTGGTCAACAAAATCCAAGAAAAGAAACATTTACCGTTCTGGGAGGATGACATGCGGGACCCATGAGGCAGCAGCATCCTCAATGATTCCAAGGCGGCGGGGATCAAAGGAAAAAAGGAAATATCCCGAAATTAATTAGGGGATCAAAATAAATCCATCAAAGGAAACTTTTATTATTCACGAGAGGATGACATGTGGGACCGACCCGCGCATGTGTCGTCATCGTTTCAAAGGGGGCGAGGAGATCAAAATAAAAAGGCAAATAGCCGGAAATTAGGGGTCAAAAATAACTCCAAGAAAGGAAACTTTTATTGTTCGTAGAGGATGACATGCGGGACCCATGAGCCAGCAGACTTACTCAACGTTTCAAAGGCGGCATGAGATCGAAAGAAAAAGGCAAGTGACAAAATATCAGGAGCCAAAGATAATCCAAGAAAAGAAACTTTATTGTACATAGAGGATGACATGCAGGTCGCAATTAGCAGCAGCGGTCTCAACGTTTCAAATGCGGCTTGAGATCAAAAGAAAAGAAAGTTGATTGTACATAGAGGATGACATGCGGGTCCCATGAGTCAGCAGCTTACTCAACGTTTCCAAGGCGGCAGGGTATCAAAAGAAAAAGGAAATAGCCAAAAATCAGAGGGTGAAAAAAAAAACCCAAGAAAATAAAATTTTATAGCACATAGAGGATGACATGCGGGTCCCATGAGCCAGCAGGTTCCTCAACGTTTCAAACGTGGCATGAGATCGAAAGAAAAAGGCAAGTGACCAAATATCAGGAGCCAAAAATAATTCAAGAAAAGAAACTTGAGTGTACATAGAGGATGACATGCGGGTCTGATACGTCTCCAACGTATCGATAATTTCTTGTGTTCCATGCCACATTATTGATGTTATCTACATGTTATATGCACACTTTATGTCATATTCGTGCATTTTCTCGGAACTAACCTATTAACAAGATGCCGAAGTGCCGGTTCTCGTTTTCTGCTGTTTTTGGTTTCAGAAATCCTAGTAACGAAATATTCTCGGAATCGGACGAAATCAACGCCCGGGTTCCTATTTTACCCGGAAGCATCCAGAACACACGAGAACCGCGGAGAAGGGGGCAGGGCCACCACACCACACCCCGGCGCGGCCAAGGGGGGCGCGCCCCCTAGGGTGTGGGCCCCCGTGAAGTCCTCCTGCGCCGCCTCTCCGCCTATATAAAGCCCCCGACCTAAAAACCTCGGTGCGTTCGACGAAAACCACGTAAACCTTCCGCAGCCGCCGCCATCGCGAAGCCAAGATCCGGGGGACAGGAGTCTCCGTTCCGGCACCCTGCCGGAGCGGGGAAGTGCCCCCGGAAGGCTTCTCCATCGACACCGCTGCCATCTCCACCGCCATCTTCATCACCGCTCGCTGCTCCCATGAGGAGGGAGTAGTTCTCCATCGAGGCTCGGGGCTGTACCGGTAGCTATGTGGTTCATCTCTCTCCTATGTGCTTCAATACAATAATCTCATGAGCTGCCTTACATGATTGAGATTCATATGATGATGCTTGTAATCTAGATGTCATTATGCTAGTCAAGTGAGTTTTACTTATGTGATCTCCGGAGACTCCTAGTCCCACGTGTGTAAAGGTGACAGAGTGTGTGCACCGTGTGGGTCTCTTAGGCCATATTTCACGAATACTTACTCAATGTTGAATGGCATAGTGAGGTGCTTATTTATATCTCTTTAAGATTGCAATATGTTTTGTATCACAATTTATCTATGTGCTACTCTAGTGATTTGTTATTAAAGTAGTTTTATTCCTCCCGCACGTGTGCAAAGGTGACAATGCGTGCACCGTGTTAGTACTTGGTTTATGCTATGATCATGATCTCTTGTAGATTGAGAAGTTAACTATTGCTATGATAATATTGATGTGATCTATTCCTCCTACATATGCATGAAGGTGACAAGTGTGCATGCTATGCTAGTACTTGGTTTAGTCTCGTTGATCTATCTTACACTAAAGGTTACTAAAATATGAGCATTATTGTGGAGCTTGTTAACTCCGGCATTGAGGGTTCGTGTAATCCTACGCAATGTGTTCATCATCCAACAAAAGTGTAGAGTATGCATTTATCTATTCTGTTATGTGATCAATGTTGAGAGTGTCCACTAGTGAAAGTCTAATCCCTAGGCCTTGTTCCTAAATATCGCTATCGTCTGCTTGTTTACTCGTTTCTATCGCGTTACTACTGCTGCGTTACTACTCGCTTGTTTACTGTCCCGGGCAAAGCACTGTTCTGGTGCCGTTGCTACTACTTATTCATACCACCTGTATTTCACTATCTCTTCGCCGAACTAGTGCACCTATTAGGTGTGTTGGGGACACAAGAGACTTCTTGCTTTGTGGTTGCGGTGGTTGCATGAGAGGGATATCTTTGACCTCTTCCTCCCCGAGTTCGATAAACCTTGGGTATCCACTTAAGGGAAACTTGCTGCCGTTCTACAAACCTCTGCTCTTGGAGGCCCAACACTGTCTACAAGAATAGAAACTCCCGTAGACATCAAGCACTTTTCACGGCGCCGTTGCCGGGAGGAAAGGTAAAAAGGCACTCATACTACGGTCTCAGGTAAAGTATTTTTCTGGCGCCGTTGTGTGTGTGCTCAAAGCTATTTCCTTTAGATCCTGCAATTGCATCTTGTTGTTTCTTGTTTACACTAGTTTGGCATAATGTACAAGAGTGAGCTTCTTATTCTATTTCCTGATTTAAAACATGGATTGTTCGATGCGAAAATTAAAAAACCTATGAAATCTTCTTTGCATGCTGGTAGTAATATTAGTATGAACGCTTTGAACACCATTGTTGACAATAATATAGAAAGTTCTAAGCTTGGGGAAGCTGGTTTTCATGATATTTTTAGTCCCCCAAGCATTGAGGAGAAAATTTTCTTTGATGATACTTTGCCTCCTATTTGTGATGATTATAATAGTGGTCTTTTGGCGCCACCTACTATGGAGAGTAAATTTTGTTGTGATTATACTATGCCTCCTACACTTGATGAGAATAATAATGATAGCTACTTTGTTGAATTTGCTCCCGCTATTACTAATAAAATTGATTATGCTTATGTTGAGAGTAATAATTTTATGCATGAGACTCATGATAAGAATGCTTTATGTGATAGTTATATTGTTGAGTTTGCTCATGTTGCTACTGAAAGTTATTATGAGAGAGGAAAATATGGTTGTAGAAGTTTTCATGTTACTAAAACACCTCTCTATGTGCTGAAATTTTTGAAGCTATACTTGTTTTATCTTCCTATGCTTGTTACTTTGCTCCTCATGAACTTGTTTATTTACAAGATTCCTATGCATAGGAAGCATGTTAGACTTAAATATGTTTTGAATTTGCCTCTTGATGCTCTCTTTTGCTTCAAATACTATTTCTTGCGAGTGCATCATTAAAACTGCTGAGCCCATCTTAATGGCTAAAAGAAAGAACTTCTTGGGAGATAACCCATGTGTTATTTTGCTACAGTACTTTGTTTTATATTTGTGTCTTGGAAGTTGTTTACTACTGTAGCAACCTCTCCTTATCTTAGTTTTGTGTTTTTTTGTGCCAAGTAAAGTCTTTGATAGTAAAGTAAGTACTAGATTTGGATTACTGCGCAGAAACAGATTTCTTTGCTGTCACGAATCTGGGTCTAATTCTCTGTAGGTAGCTTAGAAAATTATGCCAATTTACGTGAGTGATCCTCAGATATGTACGCAACTTTCATTCAATTTGAGCATTTTCATTTGAGCAAGTCTGGTGGCCTAATAAAATCCATCTTTACGGACTGTTCTGTTTTGACAGATTCTGCCTTTTATTTCGCATTGCCTCTTTTGCTATGTTGGATGAATTTCTTTGATCCATTAATGTCCAGTAGCTTTATGCAATGTCCAGAAGTGTTAAGAATGATTGTGTCACCTCTGAACATGTTAATTTTTATTGTCCACTAACCCTCTAATGAGTTGTTTCGAGTTTGGTGTGGAGGAAGTTTTCAAGGGTCAAGAGAGGAGGATGATATACTACGATCAAGAAGAGTGAAAAGTCTAAGCTTGGGGATGCCCCGGTGGTTCATCCCTGCATATATCAAGAAGACTCAAGCGTCTAAGCTTGGGGATGCCCAAGGCATCCCCTTCTTCATCGATAAATTATCAGGTTCCTTCTCTTGAAACTATATTTTTATTCGGTCACATCTTATGTGCTTCACTTGGAGCGTCTGTGTGCTTTTGTTTTTGTTTTTGTTTGAATAAATTGGATTACATCATGCTTGTGTGGGAGAGAGACACGCTCCGCTGGTTCATATGAACACATGTGTTCTTAGCTCATAATATTCATGGCGAAGTTTCCTCTTCGTTAAATTGTTATATGGTTGGAATTGGAAAATGATACATGTAGTAATTGCTATAAATGTCTTGGCTAATGTGATACTTGGCAATTGTTGTGCTCATGTTTAAGCTCTTGCATCATATGCTTTGCACCCATTAATGAAGAAATACATAGAGCTTGCTAAAATTTGGTTTGCATAATTGGTCTCTCTAAAGTCTAGATAATTTCTAGTATTGAGTTTTGAACAACAAGGAAGACGGTGTAGAGTCTTATAATGTTTTCAATATGTCTTTTATGTGAGTTTTGCTGCACCAGTTCATCCTTCTGTTTGTTTCAAATAAGCCTTGCTAGCCTAAACCTTGTATCGAGAGGGAATACTTCTCATGCATCCAAAATACTTGAGCCAACCACTATGCCATTTGTGTCCACCATACCTACCTATACTACATGGTATTTTCCCGCCATTCCAAAGTAAATTGCTTGAGTGCTACCTTTAAAATTCCATCATTCACCTTTGCAATATATAGCTCATGGGACAAATAGCTTAAAAACTATTGTGGTATTGAATATGTAATTATGCACTTTATCTCTTATTAAGTTGCTTGTTGTGCGATAACCATGTTTATACTGGGGAACGCCATCAACTCATTGTTGAATTTCATGTGAGTTGCTATGCATGTTCGTCTTGTCTGAAGTAAGGGAGATCTACACTTGAGTTGAATGGTTTGAGCATGCATATTGTGAGAGAAGAACATTGGGCCGCTAACTAAAGCCATGATTCATGGTGGAAGTTTCAGTTTTGGACAAACATCCTCAAATCTCTAATGAGAAAAGAATTAATTGTTGTCAAATGCTTAAAGCATTAAAAGAGGAGTCCATTATCCGTTGTCTATGTTGTCCCGGTATGGATGTCTAAGTTGAGAATAATCAAAAGCGAGAAATCCAAATGCGAGCTTTCTCCTTAGACCTTTGTACAGGCGGCATAGAGGTACCCCTTTGTGAAACTTGGTTAAAGCATATGTATTGCGGTGATAATCCGGGTAGTCCAAGCTAATTAGGACAAGGTGCGGGCACTATTGGTACACTATGCATGAGGCTTGCAACTTATAAGATATAATTTACATGATGCATATGCTTTATTACTACCGTTGACAAAATTGTTTCATGTTTTCAAAATCAAAGCTCTAGCACAAATATAGCAATCGATGCTTTTCCTCTATGGAGGACCATTCTTTTACTTTCATTGTTGAGTCAGTTCACCTATTTCTCTCCATCTCAAGAAGCAAACACTTGTGTGAACTGTGCATTGATTCTTACATATTTTCATATTGCATTTGTTATATTGCTTTGCATTGACAATTATCCATGAGATATACATGTTATAAGTTGAAAGCAACCGCTGAAACTTCATCTTCCTTTGTGTTGCTTCAATACCTTTACTTTGAATTATTACTTTATGAGTTAACTCTTATGCAAGACTTATTGATGTTTGTCTTGAAGTGCTATTCATGAAAAGTTTTTGCTTTATGATTCAGTTGTGTACCCATGTCATATACATTGTTTTGATCGCTGCATTCACTACATATGCTTTACAAATAGTATGATCAAGTTTATGATGGCATGTCACTCCAGAAATTATCTGTGTTATCGTTTTACCTGCTCGGGACGAGCAGAACTAAGCTTGGGGATGCTGATACGTCTCCAACGTATCGATAATTTCTTGTGTTCCATGCCACATTATTGATGTTATCTACATGTTATATGCACACTTTATGTCATATTCGTGCATTTTCCGGAACTAACCTATTAACAAGATGCCGAAGTGCCGGTTCTCGTTTTCTCGCTGTTTTTGGTTTCAGAAATCCTAGTAACGAAATATTCTCGGAATCGGACGTAATCAACGCCCGGGTTCCTATTTTACCCGGAAGCATCCAGAACACACGAGAACCGCCAGAGAAGGGGGGCAGGGCCACCACACCACACCCCGGCGCGGCCAAGGGGGGGGGCACGCCCCCCTAGGGTGTGGGCCCCCCAGAAGTCCTCCTGCGCCGCCTCTCCGCCTATATAAAGCCCCTGACCTAAAAACCTCGGTGCGTTCGACGAAAACCACAGAAACCTTCCAGAGCCGCCGCCATCGCGAAGCCAAGATCTGGGGGACAGGAGTCTCCGTTCCGGCACCCTGCCGGAGCGGGGAAGTGCCCCGGAAGGCTTCTCCATCGACACCGCTGCCATCTCCACCGCCATCTTCATCACCGCTGCTGCTCCCATGAGGAGGGAGTAGTTCTCCATCGAGGCTCGGGGCTGTACCGGTAGCTATGTGGTTCATCTCTCTCCTATGTGCTTCAATACAATAATCTCATGAGCTGCCTTACATGATTGAGATTCATATGATGATGCTTGTAATCTAGATGTCATTATGCTAGTCAAGTGAGTTTTACTTATGTGATCTCCGGAGACTCCTAGTCCCACGTGTGTAAAGGTGACAGTGTGTGCACCGTGTGGGTCTCTTAGGCCATATTTCACCGAATACTTACTCAATGTTGAATGGCATAGTGAGGTGCTTATTTATATCTCTTTAAGATTGCAATATGTTTTGTATCACAATTTATCTATGTGCTACTCTAGTGATTTGTTATTAAAGTAGTTTTATTCCTCCTGCACGTGTGCAAAGGTGACAGTGCGTGCACCGTGTTAGTACTTAGTTTATGCTATGATCATGATCTCTTGTAGATTGAGAAGTTAACTATTGCTATGATAATATTGATGTGATCTATTCCTCCTACATATGCATGAAGGTGACAAGTGTGCATGCTATGCTAGTACTTGGTTTAGTCTCGTTGATCTATCTTACACTAAAGGTTACTAAAATATGAGCATTATTGTGGAGCTTGTTAACTCCGGCATTGAGGGTTCGTGTAATCCTACGCAATGTGTTCATCATCCAACAAAAGTGTAGAGTATGCATTTATCTATTCCGTTATGTGATCAATGTTGAGAGTGTCCACTAGTGAAAGTCTAATCCCTAGGCCTTGTTCCTAAATATCGCTATCGCCGCTTGTTTACTCGTTTCTATCGCGTTACTACTGCTGCGTTACTACTGCTTGTTTACTCGTCCCGGGCAAAGCACTTGTTCAGGTGCCGTTGCTACTACTTATTCATACCACCTGTATTTCACTATCTCTTCGCCGAACTAGTGCACCTATTAGGTGTGTTGGGGACACAAGAGACTTCTTGCTTTGTGGTTGCGGGGTTGCATGAGAGGGATATCTTTGACCTCTTCCTCCCTGAGTTCGATAAACCTTGGGTATCCACTTAAGGGAAACTTGCTGCTGTTCTACAAACCTCTGCTCTTGGAGGCCCAACACTGTCTACAAGAATAGAAACTCCCGTAGACATCAGGGTCCCATTTAGCAGCAGCGGTATCACCGTTTGAGAGGCTGCACGGGATCGAAAGAAAAAGGGAAGTGACCAAATATCAGGAGCCAAAAATAATCCAAGAAAAGAAATTTTATAGTACATAGAGGATGACATGCGGGTCCCATGAGCCTGCAGGGTCCTCAACGTGGCATGAGATCGAAAGAAAAAGGCAAGTGACCAAATATCAGGTGCCAAAAAAATCCAAGAAAAGAAAGTTTTATTGTACATAGAGGATGACATGCGGGTCCCATGAGCCAGCAGGTTCCTCAACGTTTCAAACGTGGCATGAGATCGAAAGAAAAAGGCAAGTGACCAAATATGAGGAGCCAAAAATAATTCAAGAAAAGAAAGTTTCATAGTACATAGAGGATGACATGCGGGTCCCATTTAGCAGCAGCGGTATCACCGTTTGAGAGGCTTCACGGGATCGAAAGAAAAAGGCAAGTGACCAAATATGAGGTTCCAAAAAAATCCTAGAAAAAAAGTTTTATAGTACATAGAGGATGACATGCGGGTCCCATTTAGCAGCAGCGGTCTCACCGTTTGAGAGGCGGCAGGGGATCGAAAGAAAAAGGTAAGTGACCAAATATGAGGTGCCAAAAGAAATCCAAGAAAACAAAGTTTTATAGTACATAGAGGATGACATGCGGGTCCCATTTAGCAGCAGCGGTATCACCGTTTGAGAGGCGGCAAGGGATCGAAAGAAAAAGGCAAGTGACCAAATTTGAGGTGCCAAAAAAAATCCAAGAAAAGAAAGTTTTATAGTACATAGAGGATGACATGCGGGTCCCATTTAGCAGCAGCGGTATCACCGTTTGAGAGGCGGCAGGGGATCGAAAGAAAAAGGCAAGTGACCAAATTTGAGGTGCCAAAAAAACTCCAAGAAAAGAAAGTTGATTGCTCATAGAGGATGACATGCGGGTCCCAATTAGCGGCAGCGGTCTCAACGTTTCCAAGGCGGCAAGGGATCAAAAGAAAAAGGAAGTAGCCGGAAATCGGGGGTCAAAAAAATCCAAGAATAGAAAGAATTTTGGTTCATAGAGGATGACATGCGGGACCCATGATCCTGCATCGTAAACGGCTCGATCGGAGAGCGTTGAACGAGATGGTGCGATCGAGAAAAAAACAATGCCAGAGAGGCTGCCATCTGGGCCCTACATCCCTCGGCGGTGCGGATTTGCGTTGACTCGGCCGGCGAACCCGAGAATTCGAGATGCACCACGTCCCGGGCCACCATACGCAACGTTTTGGCCGTTTTCGTCGGGCTAGGTGGCCTCAAAAACGAGAAAAAGAACGTTTTGACATGCACAACGGACAGACCCAAAATCGTCGGCCATGGTACACCAGCAACCACGGCGCGACTTCAACTTCGTCGGCCATGGCAACTTTTCTTGTAGTGAAGGGAGGAGAGCGTTGTAGAACTTGCGCTTGATCCAATGGTCATCCACAAACGTTGCTCCAAGATCTTGCATTTGCACAGCAAGAGCAATAAGGCGCCGATACATTTCTTCGGGGGACTCTCCTTCAATCATGACGAAGTTGTCGGCCATGTTGTTCACTTCATCAAAACGAGAGCTTTGGATGCTTGCATTTCCGAGGAAGAGCTTCTCAAGTTTATCCCATGCTTCCTTGGCGGTCTTGAGCGAGCGGATATGAGCACGGTCCTTGGGCATGATGGCCATGTGTATCATGTTGATGGCGGTGGCGTTGAGTTGGTCATCCACCACTTCTCTTCTTGTCAAACACTTTGGGTCTCGTGGTGAATAGCCCTCCTCGATGATACGCCAAAGCTCGGTTGATGCGCTGCGTACATGTGAACGCATTAAGAATTGCCAATTTTCAAAGTTGTTTGACTCAAGTAATGGTGGCGAACCATGCGACAAGATATGTGGCATAGGTATTGGAACATTTACGGTGTAATAACTTGGTGGTGGCACCTCATGATAACCCCCTAGACGTTCCGCAACCGGTGTCTCATCCTTCCCCTTTGTTGAAGTGCCGGTCTCCCCAATCCCTTCCTTTTGTGAATCTTTTGTCGCTTGAGCGACAAAATCAACAAGAGGAAAGGGGTTAGCTTTTGGCGGGGGATCCTCGGCACTTGCTTTAGGATCAACAATAGGGTTCGGTTTTTGAGCAACCAACTCCATCATCATCGCCTTCATTTGGTTAACGATGGATGACTCCAATTTCTCGAGGTCATCCAACGTAGCCATTGTGGTATCGACGGGAGATGATGGAGCGGGTGGCACAAGGGAAGGTGACCCATTCGCCACACCCGCATCTTGTTCGGCCATTTCTTAGGCGGTAAAGCCTGAGCAAGAAAACCTTGCTCTGATACCACTTGAATGGATCGTAGCGAACAAGAGGGGCGGTGAATGGCGCTATGGCAAGTTTTAGACTTTTTCAATTTTTAGTGCAACGGAAGGTAAAGGTGATAACTTTAGCGATAGCGGTGATCCTACAATGATCCTAGGACAAGTGCAACAAGCAAAGGAATCAACAAGACAGTAAGAGTACGGAGCGGGACAACCGGGGGCGCGGAGACGAGGCGAGGTTTGTTTCCCGCAGTTCCTTCCACAATAGGAAGTACGTCTGCGTTGAGGAGGTGCTAGTCTCACACAAGAGACTAGACGGCCACACCACGAAGGAAGGCCTCACCTTCTTCCTCGAGAGAGCTCCACGAAGGTGCTCCCCTTCTCCACTAAGGCACCGGTCGAGGCGGTGATTCCTTCACAAGGTTGGGGCGAGCTCCACACCACAAGGAGGCTCCCAACAACCCATGGAGCTAGTACAACACCAAGCTAGCCTCCATGGATGCACTTCCTCCAATGTCCCACAATAGGAACCCTAACACCAAGCTCCACTAAGGAATATCAAGGATTGGTGAAATCTCTCTTGGTAGAACTATAGATCGGGGTCTCCTCCACCACTCCTCAAAATTTGGGCAAGATTGGTTGGATGGTTGGGGAGATCCTCAAGGATTAAGCTCAGCAACAATGGAGGAGAGAGAGGGAGGAGAGGTAAAATCGTGTTGAGGAAGAAGGAGCCCTTAAATAGGCTCCTCCAAATCCAACCGTTATGTCCAGTTTTTGCCTAAGAGGTACTACCGCTTTTGGGAAGCGGTACTACCGCTCTGAGTTCGAATTCCCCAGATCTGGTCCACGTGGGCGCAGAGCGGTACTACCGCTAGAGGTACCGCTTGAGGTACCGCAATGGGGTCCAAACCTTACTGGATCCCAAGCGGTACCGGAGCGGTACCAGAGCGGTACTGTCGTAACTAGTTTACGGTACCTGAACGGTACCGTGGGCGGTACTACCGCTCGTGAGCGGTACTACTGCTCCAGGTACTGTAGAGGGACCGCAACTCGTATTCTCGGTCAGTTTCAGCGTAGAACTCAGAGCGGTACCGAGGGTGGTACCTATAGGGGTAGCGGTACTACTGCTGTAGGTACCGGTAGTACCGGCCTGGCTAAAACTGGTTTTCTCCCCTTTTTCTCTCCAGCCAAGTCACCTCGCAATACACACACAAAACCAGAAAACCTATCAACTACGCTTCAGTCTTCCGATCTTGACGTGTCCAGCGAGGTCACCGTGCACTTGCAAATCTAACAATGATACTCAAGGCACACGGTGAGATTACTCAAGTGTTGTCATCAAACACACAAAACTTGGGGTTTAAACTTTGCTCTTACAAATTGATCATCATATCATCAAGAAGCTTTGTTGCCGCGCCTAAGGTGATGGACATAAAAGTACCTCCAGCAGCTGAATCCAATAGGTTCCGCGAAGAAAAATTCAGTCCTACATAAAAGGTTTGGATGATCATCCAAGTAGTTAGTCCATGGGTAGGGCAATTCTTTACCAAAGATTTCATTATGCTACTTCTCAAAGATATAATTTTAGCGGGAGGATAATATCTACCAATGAAAGCATCTTTACATTTAGTCCATGAATCAATACTATTCTTAGGCAAAGATAGCAACTAATCTTTAGCTCTTCCTCTTAAGGAGAAACGAAACAATTTCAATTTTACAATGTCACCATATTATAGGATAACGTTGCATAGAAAACAAAATTTTTCCTACCGCGAACACGCAATCCAAGCCAAGATGCAATCTAGAAGACGGTAGCAACGAGGGGGTATCGATTCTCACCCTTGAAGAGATTCCAAAGCCTACAAGATGAGGCTCTTGTTGCTGCGGTAGACGTTCACTTGCCGCTTGCAAAAGCGCGTAGAAGATCTTGATCACGATCGGTTCCGGCGCCACGAACGGGCAGCACCTCCGTACTCAGTCACACGTTCGGTTGTTGATGAAGACGACGTCCACCTCCCGTTCCAGCCGGGCAGCGGAAGTAGTAGCTCCTCTTGAATCCGACGAGCACGACGGCATGGTGTCGGTGGCGGTGAAGAACTCCGGCGGAGCTTCGCTAA
>NC_061514.1:168405609-168419802 GCF_022539505.1 Lolium rigidum
CACGTGAAGGTTGTTGGTGACGGAGTGTAGTGCGGCGCAACACCAGGGATTCCGGCGCCAACATGGAACCTGCACAATACAATCACAATACTTTGCCCCAACTTAACAGTGAGGTTGTCAATCTCACCGGCTTGCTGTAAACAAAGGATTAAACGTATGGTGTGGAAAATGATGTTTGTTTGCGAAGAACGATAGAGAACGAGTTTGCGGTAGATTGTATTTCAGATGTAAAAGAATGGACCGGGGTCCACAGTTCACTAGTGGTGTCTCTCCAATAAGATAAATAGCATGTTGGGTGAACAAATTACGGTTGGGCAATTGACAAATAGAGAGGGCATAACAATGCACATACATATCACGATGACTATTATGAGATTTAATCGGGGCATTACGACAAAGTACATAGACCGCTATCCAGCATGCATCTATGCCTAAAAAGTCTACCTTCGGGTTAGCATCCGCACCCCTTCCGAGTATTAAGTTGCAAACAACGAGACAATTGCATTAAGTATGGTGCGTAATGTAATCAACACAAATATCCTTAGACAAAGCATTGATGTTTTATCCCTAGTGGCAACAACACATCCACAACCTTAGAACTTTACATCACTGTCCCAGATTCAATGGAGGCATGAACCCACTATCGAGCATAAATACTCCCTCTTGGAGTTACAAGTATCAACTTGGACAGAGCCTCTACTAGGAACGGAGAGCATGCAAGAACATAAACAACACATATATGATAGATTGATAATCAACTTGACATAGTATTCCATATTCATCGGATCCCAACAAACACAACATGTAGCATTACAAATAGATGATCTTGATCATGATAGGCAGCTCACAAGATCTAAAATGATAGCACAAGAGGAGAAGACAACCATCTAGCTACTGATATGGACCCATAGTCCAAGGGTGAACTACTCACACATCAGTCCGGAGGCGATCATGGTGATGTAGAGTCCTCCGGGAGATGATTCCCCTCTCCGGCGAGGGTGCGGGAGCGATCTCCTGAATCCCCCGAGATGGGATTGGCGGTGGCGGCGTCTCTGGAACTTTTTCCATATCGTGGCTCTCGGTCATAGGGTTTTCGCGACGGAGAGTTTAAGTAGGCGGAAGGGCAGAGTTGGAGGAGGCACAGGGGCCCCACACCATAGGCCGGCGCGGGTCCCCATGCTGGCCGCGCCGCCCTATGGTTACGGCCCCTCATGGCCCCACTTCGTATGCTCTTCGGTCTTCTGGAAGCTCCGTGGAAAAATAAGACCCTGGGCGTTGATTTCGTCCAATTCCGAGAATATTTCCTTTGTAGGATTTCTGAAACCAAAAACAGCAGAAAACAACAACTGGCTCTTTGGCATCTTGTCAATAGGTTAGTGCTGGAAAATGGATAATAATGATGTAAAGTGTGTATAAAACACGTGAGTATTGTCATAAAAGTAGCATGGAACATAAGAAATTATAGATACGTTTGAGACGTATCAAGAATCCCCAAGCTTTGTTCCTACTCGCCCTCGAGTAGGTAAACGAAAACAAGGATAATTTCTGAAGTGACATGCTATCATAATCTTGATCAATACTATTGTAAAGCATATGCGATGAATGAAGTGATTCGAAGCAATGGTAAACACAATGATTAAACAACTGAATCATATAGCAAAGACTTTTCATGAATAGTACTTTCAAGACAAGCATCTATAAGACTTGCACAGGAGTTAACTCATAAAGCAATAAGTTCTTAGTAGAAAGCTTTGAAGCAACACAAAGGAAGATATAAGTTTCAGCAGTTGCTTTCAACTTCAACATGTTTATCTCATGGATATATCTCATGGATAATTGTCAACACAAAGTAATACGATGAATGCAAATAAGCAAGTATGTAGGAATCAATGCACACAGTTGACACAAGTGTTTGCTTCTAAGATAGAAAGAAGTAGGTAAACTGACTCAACATAAAGTAAAAGAATGGCCCTTCGCAGAGGGAAGCATGGATTACTATTTTTGTGCTAGAGCTTTTCATTTTGAAAACATAGAAACAATTTTGTCAACGGTAGTAATAATTCATATGTGTTATGCATAAGATATCCTATAAGTTGCAAGCCTCATGCATAGAATACCAATAGTGCTCGCACCTTTTCCTAATTAGCTTGGATTTACATGGATTATCATTGCATAACATATGTTTCAACCAAGTGTCACAAAGGGATACCTCTATGCCGCCTGTACAAACGTCCAAGGAGATAGATCGCATTTGAATTCTCATTTTTGATAGATCTCAACTTAGGACATCCATACCGGGACAACATAGACAACAGATAATGGACTCCTCTTTAATGCATAAGCATTCAACAACAGATAAAATTCTCATAAGAGATTGAGGATTGATGTCCAAACTGAAACTTCCACCATGATTCATGGTTTTAGTTAGCGGCCCAATGTTCTTCTCTAACAATATGCATACTCAAACCATTTGATCATGATAAATCACCCTTACTTCAGATAAGACGAACATGCATAGCAACTCACATGATATTCAACAAAGGTGTAATAGTTGATGGCGTCCCCAGAAACATGGTTACCGCTCAACAAGCAACTTATAAGAAACTAGCTAAGTGCCCGCGCGTTGCTGCGAAGAAATCAGAGAGCATGTGTACGTAGTGACATGCAATCTATCATAACTCTAACATGGAGATTTGCGGTTTCGACCCACATGTTGACGAACTCCTTTTTCTACATCTTCCTCCATGCAACTAATTCTGCACGCCCTTTTTAAGGGTATTTGTCTAAATCAATTTACATATTCTCTTTTCTCCAGTTAGCATGAATTTCTTATGTTGAAGGCACAAATTGGGTATGGGCAGCATACTAATCGGCGACTGAAGTCCTAGTTTTCTTAACGTACCAAATCCAACTCCTGATTTTTTTTTGACCTACAACACTATGCCCGCGCATTAAGGCGATGACAGAATAACTTTTCCTGCTGTCTAGCTGATCTAAACGTTCCAAAGATAATAGGAAAAACAAAATTCTCTTTTCCTTTTGTCCCTCAGCCAATTTTGGCAATATAAGGAAGTCAGTTTCTGTTAAAACTCTAGAATCATCAGGAGTTCTTTTAGGAAACGGCTTCTTTTATCCCAGCGTAGCTGGTTTTTTCTGACTCTTATAAAACAATTAAGCTACCTTTTTCAAAACGTTATATGCTTTAGCAAGCTGGGCCTTGGTGGAAGTTCCGGAGAGACGTTGGGCCCAGAAAGCCCGTTTGTGACACCAGCCACCACCTATTGCAATTTAATAGTAAAGATAAGATACATAAGTAACATATTCAATACCACAATATTTTCCCGTGAGCTATATATTGCAAAGACAAGGAATGAAGTTTTAAAGGTAGCACTCACGTAATTTACTTTGGAATGGCAGAGAAATACCATGTAGTAGGTAGGTATGGTGGACACAAATGGCATAGTTTTTGGCTCAAGGATTTGGATGCACGAGAAGAATTCCCTCTCAATACAAGGCTTTGGCTAGCAAGGTTGTTTGAAGCAAACTCAAGTATAAACCGGTACATCAAAACTTACATAAGAACATATTGCAAGCATTATAAGACTCTACACTGTCTTCCTTGTTGTTCAAACACCTTAACCAGAAAATATCTAGACTTTAGAGAGACCAATCATGCAAACCAAATTTCAACAAGCTCTATGGTAGTTCTTCATTAATGGGTACAAAGTACATGATGCAACAACTTAAACATGATCTATTTGAGCACAACAATTGCCAAGTATCAAATTATTCAAGACATTATACCAATTACCACATGAAGCATTTTCTGTTTCCAACCAAATAACAATGAACGAAGCAGTTTCAACCTTCGCCATGAACATTAAAAGTAAAGCTAAGAACACCATTGTTCATATGAACGAGCGGAGCGTGTCTCTCTCCCAAACAAAGAATGCTAGGATCCGATTTTATTCAAAAAAAACAAAAAAAAGCATACAGACGCTCCAAGTAAAGCACATAAGATGTGATGGAATAAAAACATAGTTTCACTAGAGGTGACCTGATAAGTTGTCGATGAAGAAGGGATGCCTTGGGCATCCCCAAGCTTAGATGCTTGAGTCTTCTTGAAATATGCAGGGATGAACCACGGGGGCATCCCCAAGCTTAGACTTTTCACTCTTCTTGATCATATTGTATCATCCTCCTCTCTTGATCCTTGAAAACTTCCTCCACACCAAACTCAAAACAAACTTATTAGAGGGTTAGTGCATAATCGAAAATTCACTTATTCAGAGGTGACGTAATCATTCTTAACACTTCTGGACATTGCACAAAGCTACTGAAAGTTAATGGAACAAAGAAATCCATCCAACATAGCAAAACATGCAATGCGAAATAAAAGGCAGAATCTGTCAAAACAGAACAGTCCGTAAAGACGGATTTTTCATGGGCACTTAACTTGCTCAGATGAAAAAGCTCAAATTGAATGAAAGTTGCATATATATCTGAGGATCACGCACTTAAATTGGCAGATTTTTCTGGGTTACCTACAGACGGGGCTACTCAATTTCGTGACAGCAAGAAATCTGTTTCTGCGCAGTAATCCAAATCTAGTATTAACCTTACTATCAAAGACTTTACTTGGCACAACAATGCAATAAAATAAAGATAAGGAGAGGTTGCTACAGTAGTAACAACTTCCAAGACTCAAATATAAAATAAAAGTGCAGAAGTAAAATAATGGGTTGTCTTCCATAAGCGCTTTTCTTTAACGCCTTTCAGCTAGGCGCAGAAAGTGTGAATCAAGTAACATCAAGAGATGAAGCATTAACATCATAATTTGTTCTAATAATAGAATCATAAGGTAACTTCATTCTCTTTCTAGGTAAGTGTGCCATACCTTTCTTGAGAGGAAATTGATACTTAATATTCCCTTCCTTCATATCAATAATAGCACCAACAGTTCGAAGAAAAGGTCTTCGCAAAATAATGGGACAAGATGCATTGCATTCAATATCCAAGACAACAAAATCAACGGGGATAAGGTTATTGTTAACCGTAATGCGAACATTATCAATCCTCCCTAAAGGTTTCTTTATAGAATTATCAGCGAGATTAACATCCAAATAACAATTTTTCAATGGTGGCAAGTCAAGCATATCATAGATTTTCTTAGGCATAACAGAAATATTTGCACCAAGATCACATAAAGCATTACAATCAAAATCATTGACCTTCATCTTAATGATGGGCTCCCAACCATCTTCCAACTTCCTAGGAATAGAAGTTTCATGTTTTAGTTTCTCTTCTCTAGCTTTTATGAGAGCATTTGTAATATGTTTTGTGAAGGCCAAATTTATAGCACTAGCATTAGGACTTCTAGCAAGTTTTTGTAAGAACTTAATAACTTCAGAGATATGACAATCATCAAAATATAAACCAATATGATCTACATCAATGGGATCGTTGTCCCCAATATTTTGAAAAATTTCAGCAGTTTTATCACAAACAGTTTCAGCAGTTTTTAGCAGTTTCAGCAGTTTCAGGCAATTTTGCATGCTTTACACTAGGAGTAGAAACATTGCCAACACCAATTATTTTACCATTGATAGTAGGAGGTTTAGCAACATGTGAAGCATCAACATTACTAGTGGTGGTAATAGTCCAAACTTTAGCTACATTGTTCTCTTTAGCTAGTTTTTCTTCTCTTTCCCACCTAGCATGCAATTCAGCCATCAATCTAATATTTTCATTAATTCAAACTTGGATGGAGTTTTCTGTAGTAAATGACTTAATATCTTTATATTCTTTAGGCATAACTTTCAATTTTAAAAGATCAACATCAGAGGCAAGACTATCAACCTTAGAAGCAAGAACATCAATTTTACCAAGCTTTTCTTCAACAGATTTGTTAAAAGCAGTTTGTGTACTAATAAATTCTTTAAGCATGGCTTCAAGACCAGGGGGTACACTCCTATTATTGTTGTAAGAATTACCATAAGAATTACCATAACCATTACCATTATTAGAAGGATATGGCCTATAGTTGTTACTAAAATTATTCCTATAAGCATTGTTGTTGAAATTATTATTTTTAATGAAGTTCACATCAACATGCTCTTCTTGAGCAACCAATGAAGCTAAAGGAACATTATTAGGATCAACATTAGATCTACCATTCACAAGCATAGACATAATAGCATCAATCTTATCACTCAAGGAGGAGGTTTCTTCAACAGAATTTACCTTCTTACCTTGTGGAGCCCTTTCAGTGTGCCATTCAGAGTAATAGTGAATGGATCGTAGCGAACAAGAGGGGGGGTGAATGGCGCTACGGCAAGTTTTAGTCTTTTTCAATTTTTAGTGCAACGGAAGGTAAAGGTGATAACTTTAGCGATAGCGGTGATCCTACAATGATCCTAGGACAAGTGCAACAAGCAAAGGAATCAACAAGATAGTAAGAGTAAGGAGCGGGACAACCGGGGGCGCGGAGACGAGGCGAGGTTTGTTTCCCGTAGTTCCTTCCACAATAGGAAGTACGTCTGCGTTGAGGAGGTGCTAGTCTCACACAAGAGACTAGACGGCCACACCACGAAGGAAGGCCTCACCTTCTTCCTCGAGAGAGCTCCACGAAGGTGCTCCCCCTTCTCCACTAAGGCACCGGTCGAGGAGATGATTCCTTCACAAGGTTGGGGCGAGCTCCACACCACAAGGAGGCTCCCAACAACCCATGGAGCTAGTACAACACCAAGCTAGCCTCCATGGATGCACTTCCTCCAATGTCCCACAATAGGAACCCTAACACCAAGCTCCACTAAGGAATATCAAGGATTGGTGAAATCTCTCTTGGTAGAACTATGGATCGGGGTCTCCTCCACCACTCCTCAAAATTTGGGCAAGATTGGTTGGATGGTTGGGGAGATCCTCAAGGATTAAGCTCAGCAACAATGGAGGAGAGAGAGGGAGGAGAGATAAAATCGTGTTGGGGAATAAGAAGCCCTTAAATAGGCTCCTCCAAATCCAACCGTTATGTCCAGTTTTTGCCTAAGTGGTACTACCGCTTTTGGGAAGCAGTACTACCGCTCTGAGTTCGAATTCCCCAGATCTGGTCCACGTGGGCGCAGAGCGGTACTACCTCTAAAGGTACCGCTTGAGGTACCGCAATGGGGTCCAAACCTTACTGGATCCCAAGCGGTACCGGAGCGGTACCAAAGCGGTACTGCCGTAACTAGTTTACGGTACCTGAACGGTACCGTGGGCGGTACTACCGCTCGTGAGCGGTACTACCACTCCAGGTACTGTAGAGGTACCGCAACTCATATTCTGGGTCAGTTTCAGCACAGAACTCAGAGCGGTACCGAGGGCGGTACCTATAGGGGTAGCGGTACTACCGCTGTAGGTACCGGTAGTACCGGCCTGGCTAAAACTGGTTTTCTCCCCTTTTTCTCTCCAGCCAAGTCACCTCGCAATACACACACAAAACCAGAAAACCTATCAACTACGCTTCGGTCTTCCGATCTTGACGTGTCCAGCGAGGTCACCGTGCACTTGCAAATCTAACAATGATACTCAAGGCACACGGTGAGATTACTCAAGTGTTGTCATCAAACACACAAAACTTGGGGTTTAAACTTTGCTCTTACAATCTCCCCCTTTTTGGTGTTTGATGACAACACAAGATTTGACAATAACATATGATATTATGATGAGATACTTAGATTTGCAAAAACTTGACGGAGCTCCCCCAACACATGTGCATATCATAAATATGTATTTGAATACAAATACACATGTTCTAGAGACATCACTCCCCCTAGTTTGTACAAACCAAGCACATATGCAACATGGATAAATGAAATGACAAGTTCTAGAAGCATATGCACAAAGTGGAGGCAACGTGAGATCATGCAAGGAGATTTGGGTGAAGTTATCATACCATAGCTTTGAGAATACCCAAACTCACCATAAGATGCCTCCAAGGGGTTGTTGATGTAGCCATACGAAAAGATAAGCAACTAGAACCAAAAGGCTACAAACCACAAAGGTCCCCTGATACGTCCCAAACGTATCTATAATTTCTTATGTTCCATGCTACTTTTATGATGATACTCACATGTTTTATACACATTATATGTCATATTTATGCATTTTCCGGCACTAACCTATTGACGAGATGCCGAAGAGCCGGTTGTTGTTTTACTGCTTGTTTTTGGTTTCAGAAATCCTAGTAAGGAAATATTCTCGGAATTGGACGAAATCAACGCCCAGGGTCCTATTTTTGCACGAAGCTTCCAGAAGTCCGAGGAGTAAACGAAGTGGGGCCACGAGGCGACGACACGCCAGGGCGGCGCGGCCTGGGCCCTGGCCGCGCGGCCCTGTTGTGTGGGTCCCTCGTGTGGCCCCCTGACCTGCCCTTCCGCCTACTTAAGGTCTTCGTCGCGAAACCCCCAGTACCGAGAGCCACGATACGGAAAACCTTCCAGAGACGCCGCCGCCGCCAATCCCATCTCGGGGGATTCAGGAGATCGCCTCCGGCACCCTGCCGGAGAGGGAATCATCTCCCGGAGGTCTCTTCATCGCCATGATCGCCTCCGGATCGATGTGTGAGTAGTCCACCCCTGGACCATGGGTCCATAGCAGTAGCTAGATGGTTGTCTTCTCCTCATTGTGCTATCATGTTAGATCTTGTGAGCTGCCTATCATGATCAGGATCATCTATCTGTAATGCTACATGTTGTGTTTGTTGGGATCCGATGAATATTGAATACTATGTCAAGTTGATTATCAATCTATCATATATGTTATTTATGTTCTTGCATGCTCTCCGTTACTAGTAGAGGCTCTGGCCAAGTTGATACTTGTGACTCCAAGAGGGAGTATTTATGCTCGATAGTGGGTTCATGCCTCCATTAAATGCAGGACGATGTGACGAAAGTTCTAAGGTTGTGGATGTCTTGTTGCCACTAGGGATAAAACATCGATGCTTTGTCTCAGGATATTTGTGTTGATTACATTACACACCATACTTAATGCAATTGTCTGTTGTTTGCAACTTAATACAGGAAGGGGTTCGGATGATAACCTGAAAGTGGACTTTTTAGGCATATATAGATGCATGCTGGATAGCGGTCTATGTACTTTGTCGTAATGCCCTGATTGAATCTCATAGTACTCATCATGATATATGTATGTGCATTGTTATGCCTTCTTTATTTGTCAATTTCCCAACTGTAATTTGTTCATCCAACATCTGTTTATCTTATGGGAGAGACACCACTAGTGATCTGTGGACCCCGGTCCTATTCTTTACATCTGAAATCCAATCTACTGCAATTGTTCTCTACTGTTCTTCGCAAACAACCATCATCATCCACACTATACATCTAATCCTTTGTTTACAGCAAGCCGGTGAGATTGACAACCTCACTGTTACGTTGGGGCAAAGTTCTGTGATTGTGTTGTGCAGGTTCCACGTTGGCGCCGGAATCCCTGGTGTTGCGCCGCACTACACTCCTCCGCCATCAACCTTCAACGTGCTTCTTGACTCCCACTGGTTCGATAAACCTTGGTTTCTTACTGAGGGAAACTTGCTGCTGTGCGCATCACACCTTCTTCTTGGGGTTCCCAACGGACGTGTCAACTACACGCATCAAGCAAATTTCTGGCGCCGTTGCCGGGGAGATCAAGACACGCTGCAAGGGGAGTCTCCCACTTCCAATCTCTTTACTTTGTTTTTGTCTTGCTTTACTTTACTTTATTTTACTGCTTTGTTTGCTCTTATATCAAAAACACAAAAAAATTAGTTGCTAGTTTTACTTTATTTACTGTCTTGTTCTCCATATCAAAAACACAAAAAAATTAGTTCCTTGCATTTACTTTATTTACCTTTAGTTTATTTCATCATGTTTCCTCCTAAGTTCACTCTGAAAGACATACCGGTAGGACGAGGGTCTATAATTGGAAGAGATAATATAGAATATTTTTTCACTCATGTTAGTACCACTAAAGATTTTGAAGATAGACACTTGGTAGAACTTGCTCCTACTTATGAAATTGTTGTTGCTTCTTTAGTACACATGTTGGAAACTAAATTTGTTAATCTCAATCCTATAATTCAACACATGTTTCTTACACTCGGTGATATGGAGGAAGGGGAAAAGAAAGATTTTGTCTTAGAAACCCTTCTAAAAGAATTTGGTGGTGTAGCAAGAGAGGCTAGAAAGGTCTTTATTAAATATAAGATGCTTGGCTCTTACACCAATTTTGTTAGTATCCTTGAAAAGATGGACATGGAGAGAGTAAGGTACACTAATAATATTAATGATGGTGGGGAGATTAAGACAACAATACCTTGTAAGCTCCTAGGAATGAATGACGCTCTAGAAAATAACTATGGTTGGCTTGTCCACCGAAAATTTGTTTGACGAGGATAGCAAACCTAAGAATAATGAAAAGGAAGCCTCTGAAACTCACATAGATAAGATAAAATGCATAGTTGAGAAAACTCCCAACACCTATGTTGATGCTTCGTCTCTTGATAATACTTGATTCACACTTTACGCGCCTAGGTCGAAAGGCGTTAAAGAAAAGCGCTTATGGGAGACAACCCATTATTTTACTTCTGCACTTTGTTTTATATTTGAGTCTTGGAAGTTGTTTACTACTGTAGCAACCTCTCCTTATCTTTATTTTATTGCATTGTTGTGCCAAATAAAGTCTTTGATAGTAAAGCCAATACTAGATTTGGATTGCTGCGCAGGAACAGATTTCTTGCTGTCACAAATTTGAGCAGTAGTCCCTGTAGAAAAATCAAAAAAATCTGCCAATTTACGTGCGTGATCCACAGATATATATGCAACTTTCATTCAATTTGGGCATTTTCATCTGAGCAAGTCTGGTGCCACTTTAAAATTCGTCTTTACGAACTGTTCTGTTTTGACAGATTCTGCCTTTTATTTCGCATTGCCTGTTTTGCTATGTTTGATGGATTTCTTTGTTCCATTAACTTTCAGTAGCTTTGTGCAATGTCCGGAAGTGTTAAGAATGATTATGTCACCTCTGAATATATGAATTATGCACTGACCCTCTAATGAGTTTGTTTCGAGTTTGGTGTGGAGGAAGTTTTCAAGGGTCAAGAGAGGAGGATGATACAATATGATCAAGAAGAGTGAAAAGTCAAAACTTGGGGATGCCCCCGTGGTTCATCCCTACATATTTTAAGAAGACTCAAGCGTCTAAGCTTTGGGATGCCCAAGGCATCCCTTCTTCATCGACAACTTATCAGGTTCCTCTAGTGAAACTATATTTTTATTCCGTCACATCTTATGTGCTTTACTTGGAGCGTCTGTTTGTTTTTGTTTTTGTTTGAATAAAATCGGATCCTAGCATTCTTTGTTTGGGAGAGAGACACGCTCCGTTGTTTCGTATGAACACATGTGTTCTTAGCTTCATCTTTAATGTTCATTGCGAAAGTTGGACTATTTCATTCATTGTTATATGGTTGGAAACGGAAAATGCCGCATGTGGTAAATGGTAAAATGTCTTGAATAATGTGATACTTGGCAATTTTTGTGCTCATATTTTTTGTGCTCATATAGATCTTGTTTAAGCTCTTGCATCATGTACCTTGTACTCATTAATGAATAACTACATAGAGCTTGTTAAAATTTGGTTTGCTTGATTGATCTCTAGAGTCTAGATATTTTCTGGTTAAGGTGTTTGAACAACAAGGAGACAATATAAAGTCTTATAATAGTTACAATATGTTCATATGTAAGCTTTGCTGCACCTTTTATACTTGAGTTTGCTTCAAACAACCTTGCTAGCCTAGCCTTGTATTGAGAGGAATTCTTCTCGTGCATCCAAATCCTTGAGCCAAATACTATGCCATTTGTGTCCACCATACCTACCTACCACATGGTATTTCTCCGCCATTACAAAGTAAATTACTTGAGTGCTACCTTTAAATTTCTATTCTTTGCCTTTGCAATATATAGCTCATGGGAAAGTAGCCTTAAAAACTATTGTGCTGAAGAATATGTACTTATGTGTCTTATTTCTTAATAAGTTGCTTGTTGAGCGGTAACCATGTTTCTGGGGACGCCATCAACTCTTTTACCTTTATTGAATATCATGTGAGTTGCTATGCATGTTCGTCTTGTCACAAGTAAGGGCGGTTCTCACAATCAAATGGTTTGAGTATGCATACCGTTAGAGAAGAACATTGGGCCGCTAACTAAAGCCATGATTCATGGTGGAAGTTTCGAGTGTGGACAACTAATCCTCAATCTCTTATGAGAAAATTAATTGTTGTTGAATGCTTATGCATTAAAGAGGAGTCCATTATCTGTTGTCTATGTTGTCCCGGTATGGATGTCTAAGTTGAGAATAATCAAAAAGCGAGAAATCCAATGCGAGCTTTCTCCTTAGACCTTTGTAAAGGCGGCATAGAGGTACCCCTTTGTGACACTTGGTTGAAACATATGCTATGCAATGATAATCAGTGTTAAACCAAGCTAATTAGGACAAGGTGCGAGCACTATTAGTATACTATGCATGAGGCTTGCAACTTATAAGATGTTTTATACATAACACATGTGCTTTATTACTACCGTTGACAAAATTGTTTCTTGTTTTCAAAATGAAAATCTCTAGCACAAATATAGTAATCAATGCTTCCCTCTGCGAAGGGCCTATCTTCTACTTTATTGTTGAGTCAGTTTGCCTATTCTTTCTATCCCAGAAGCAAACACTTGTATCAACTGTGTGCATTGATTCTTACTTGTTTACTTATTGCACTTGTTATATTACTTTGTGTTGACAATTATCCATGAGATATATATGTTGAAGTTGAAAGCAAGCGCTGAAAATTTTATCTTCCTTTGTGTTGCTTCAATGCCTTTACTTTGAATTTATTGCTTTATGAGTAACTCTTATGCAAGTATTATTGATGCTTGTCTTGAAAGTATTATTCATGAAAAGTCTTTGCTATATGATTCATTAGTTTACTCATTATCTTCATCGTTGCTTCGAATCGCTGCATTCATCTCATATGCTTTACAATAGTATGATCAAGATTATGATAGCACGTCACTTCAGAAATTATCTTTGTTATCGTTTACCTACTCGAGGGCGAGTAGGAACTAAGCTTGGGGATGCTTGATACGTCCCAAACGTATCTATAATTTCTTATGTTCCATGCTACTTTTATGATGATACTCACATGTTTTATACACATTATATGTCATATTTATGCATTTTCCGGCACTAACCTATTGACGAGATGCCGAAGAGCCGCTTGTTGTTTTCTCGCTGTTTTTGGTTTCGAAATCCTAGTAAGGAAATATTCTCGGAATTGGACAAAATCAACGCCCAGGGTCCTATTTTTGCACGAAGCTTCCAGAAGTCCGAGGAGTAAACGAAGTGGGGCCACGAGGTGACGACACGCCAGGGCGGCGCGGCCTGGGCCCTGGCCGCGCGGCCCTGTTGTGTGGGTCCCTCGTGTGGCCCCCTGACCTGCCCTTCCACCTACTTAAGGTCTTCGTCGCGAAACCCCCAGTACCGAGAGCCACGATACGGAAAACCTTCCAGAGACGCCGCCGCCGCCAATCCCATCTCGGGGGATTCAGGAGATCGCCTCCGGCACCCTTCCGGAGAGGGGAATCATCTCCCGGAGGTCTCTTCATCGCCATGATCGCCTCCGGATCGATGTGTGAGTAGTCCACCCCTGGACCATGGGTCCATAGCGAGTAGCTAGATGGTTGTCTTCTCCTCATTGTGCTATCATGTTAGATCTTGTGAGCTGCCTATCATGATCGGGATCATCTATACGTAATGCTACATGTTGTGTTTTTGGGATCCGATGAATATTGAATACTATGTCAAGTTGATTATCAATCTATCATATATGTTATTTATGTTCTTGCATGCTCTCCGTTGCTAGTAGAGGCTCCGGCCAAGTTGATACTTGTGACTCCAAGAGGGAGTATTTATGCTCGATAGTGGGTTCATGCCTCCATTAAATGCTGGGACGAGTTACGAGAAAGTTCTAAGGTTGTGGATGTGTTGTTGCCACTAGGGATAAAACATCGATGCTTTGTCTAAGGATATTTGTGTTGATTACATTAGGCACCATACTTAATGCAATTGTCTCGTTGTTTGCAACTTAATACTGGAAGGGGTTCGGATGATAACCTG
>NC_061514.1:168419902-168450176 GCF_022539505.1 Lolium rigidum
TTAAAGCCTTCGTCGCGAAAACCCCGGTACCGAGAGCCACGATACGGAAAACCTTCCGAGACGCCACCGCCGCCAATCCCATCTCGGGGGATTCAGGAGATCGCCTCCGGCACCCTTCCGGAGAGGGGAATCATCTCCCGGAGGTCTCTTCATCACCATGATCGCCTCCGGATCGATGTGTGAGTAGTTCACCCCTGGACTATGGGTCCATAGCAGTAGCTAGATGGTTGTCTTCTCCTCATTGTGCTATCATGTTAGATCTTGTGAGCTGCCTATCATGATCAAGATCATCTATTTGTAATGCTACATGTTGTGTTTGTTGGGATCCGAAGAATATTGAATCTTATGTCAAGTTGATTATCAATCTATCATATATGTTGTTTATGTTCTTGCATGCTCTCCGTTGCTAGTAGAGGCTCTGGCCAAGTTGATACTTGTGACTCCAAGAGGGAGTATTTATGCTCGATAGTGGGTTCATGCCTCCATTGAATGCAGGACGATGACGAGAAAGTTCTAAGGTTGTGGATGTCTTGTTGCCACTAGGGATAAAACATCAATTCTTTGTCTAAGGATATTTGTGTTGATTACATTACTCACCATACTTAATGCAATTGTCTGTTGTTTGCAACTTAATACTGGAAGGGGTTCGGATGATAACCTGAAGGTGGACTTTTTAGGCATAGATGCATGCTGGATAGCGGTCTATGTACTTTGTCGTAATGCCCTGATTAAATCTCATAGTACTCATCATGATATATGTATGTGCATTGTTATGCCTTCTTTATTTTTCAATTGCCCAACTGTAATTTGTTCACCCAACATGCATTTATCTTATGGGAGAGACACCACTACTGAACTGTGGATCCCGGTCCATTCTTTACATCTGAAATACAATCTACTGCAATACTTGTTCTTTACTATTCTTCGCAAACAAACATCATCTTCCACACTATACATCTAATCCTTTGTTTACAGCAAGCCGGTGAGATTGACAACCTCACTGTTACGTTGGGGCAGGTTCCACGTTGGCGCCGGAATCCCTGGTGTTGCTCCGCACTACACTCCGTCACCAACAACCTTCACGTGTTCCTTGACTCCTACTGGTTCGATAACCTTGGTTTCTTACTGAGGGAAAACTTGCTGCTGTACGCATCACACCTTCCTCTTGCGGTTCCCAACGGACGTGTGTCTTACACGCTATCAAGTGGGTTCATGCCTCCATTGAATCTGGGACAGTGACAGAAATTTCTAAGGTTGTGGATGTGTTGTTGCCACTAGGGATAAAACATCAATGCTTTGTCTAAGGATATTTGTGTTGATTGCATTACGCACCATACTTAATGCAATTGTTCATTGTTTGCAACTTAATACTGGAAGGGGTTCGGATGATAACCTGAAGGTGGACTTTTTAGGCATAGATGCATGTTGGATAGCGGTCTATGTACTTTGTCGTAATGCCCTAATTAAATCTCATAGTACTCATCATGATATATATATATATATATATGTGCATTGTTATGCCTTCTTTATTTGTCAATTGCCCAACTGTAATTTGTTCACCCAACATGCTATTTCTTATCGGAGAGACACCACTAGTGAACTGTGGACCCCGGTCCATTCTTTACATCTGAAATACAATCTATAGCAATACTTGTTCTTTACTGTTCTTCGCAAACAAACATCATCTTCCACACTATACATCTAATCCTTTGTTTACAGCAAGCCGGTGAGATTGACAACCTCAATGTTACGTTGGGGCAAAGTACTTTGATTGTGTTGTGCAGGTTCCACGTTGGCGCCGGAATCCCTGGTGTTGCGCCGCACTACACTCCGCCACCAACAACCTTCACGTGTTCCTTGACTCCTACTGGTTCGATAACCTTGGTTTCTTACTGAGGAAAAACTTGTCGCTGTACACATCACACCTTCCTCTTGGGGTTCTGTGACGCCCCGGAACCGGTACCATGAGGATTCCAGCGATCCAGCCGAAATCCGCATGATATCGATCCAGAGACGCCCTCCGACACGACGTGCGCGAAGAATCACACACGTGATGCCAGAGGAATTAACACGAGCGGTAACATTACAACAGGATTACAATAGAGCCCACAAGATACATATATTACGACAACGACTCCAACGAGTCAAGATACAAATAGATACATACAAAGATCCAAATCATACAGAAGATCGAATACGTCCGGGTACGGACAAGATACAAATTGGACTAAGAGTCCTGAAGATAACCAGTGGCGTCCATAACCCTGCCCAGGCCAAGCCGGAAGGGTAACCTTGCTAACGTCGTCATCTCGTACCTGTCAAAGTCGGGCCATCGGTTGCCGACAAAAGGGAGGAAGCAAAAGAGAAAGAGGAAAGGCGAGAGTAAGTACCAAGGAACGAACTCCGGCACGTACTTAGCGAGACTAGAAATGGCTATGCTCGCCGAGCGAGTATAAATATATATCGCCTGGGGCTATATGGTAGGTTTAGCGGTAGCAAAACTATAACCAATAGAGACACGCTACAACATCCGTCTACTCAGAGAAGATAAGAGAGCGCATAAGGTAACAGATAAATACTACACAAACATAACCCAGCCAAATACACATATCCCCTTCAACGATTGCGAAGAGGAAATGTAAAAGGCACTCAACGGTGGACAAGTTTTATTAGGTAGCCATTGTAATAATGCTATTTTACTACGCAAGTTATTAGCAAATTATTAGCATCAACATAAAGGTGTAAGTTGTTCTATGATCGAGCTATACAATTCCAAGTCGTCCATAACCGCGGACACGGTTTATCGATAAGATGTACACCCTGCAGGGGTTGCCCAAATGTAACCATACGCATGCTCGACCCACTTACGACAGGTGGATGTCTCACAACAAGACCGTTCCCAGTTCAACAAGAAAGTCTAGGGGGGCCACCCAACTAAGCTACCCGTGACGAAGTCCGGCCGTACTCCGAAGCGGACTCAGAGGTTTGCGCCGGCGGCTAGGCGTGCAAACCACACGCTTCGCTAAACGTCCCGCAAGGTACAGTACAGAATATAAACACCCGAAGGCAACAGGAAGTAAACACCCGAAGGCAACGAGTAAGTAAAGCATGGCATACATGGCATAGGCAAATAAAACCAAGGTTGTGGCCCCCTTTTCAACTGACTTGAGAAAAGGTAATGGGTGAGGGGGTCCCAATAATCGTCCCCACGCATGGGTAGAGCGCTCAATCTCGGAACAGATAACAAGAACTCGGGTCCTAGGGGACATTAGCGAGTCAAAGTTCTGATGCTTTCGCAAAGGGGCTCACAGATGCCTCTGCTTACAATTTTAGTTGTTAACAAATAAGTAAAGCATGTGTGTCTCCAAGAACTGATATAGCATGTGTTGACCTCCCAATAACCCAACATATCCCGATATCAGATCGAGATAACAACAGAGCCTAAACACGCCTACGACTCGCAGGGCTCAAACATCAAGCAACGGCTATGGTTAAGGAATGATACATATATGATTATTATGGTAAACAAGTGGATAGGACACGTGACTCGATAAAGAATCGCAACATAAGGATAGCAGTGCAAGGAAGAGAGTAAAATAGGTGAAGAGAGAGGGCTCGCCTGTGAAAAGCTGCAGAAGAACTTGTCGGAGAACTCGTCGTATCTCACATCAACACTTCGTGATCCTATCCGAGAAGAAGCAAATGCTGGAACAAATAACGGATGCAAACTTACTACTACGGATAAAGAACCGGCATGAGCAAGATGCAGGCATGCATGACATGGCAAGAATGATGCGATGCACTTATCCAATTTAATCGGAGTCGGAACCCCGGACAAACAAATTAGGTTTGGAGTTGCATTTATATTGGCAAATTAAGGGTGGATTAGCATAGCAAACATGGCAGGGGTGAGCTACATCAAAGTTAAATGGAACCGGGGCAAAATATATATAATATCCCACATATTCCATATGTTCCATATTAGGTGATAATGCAAACTATCACGAATTTATATGATGCATGAGGAAACAGCAAGCATGGATGGCATATTCATGTTCCTTATGTTTTTCTGATCAATTTTCATATATAACACATTTTATTTGGAGTTGTAGTTTAAAAGATATAAAATAGATAGATTTGGCAAAAGAAAAAAAACACAGGGAAAGGGGATTGGGCTGGAAGGGCGTCGGGCTGCTACCTGCTGCTCGCGCGTGATGGTTACTCCGGGAGAGGATCTGGGCCTATCTGATTCAACAAAGATGTGACCTCCTGATCCAAGGAGAAGGGAACGAACCAGCTAGGCTGGTTGCTGATGTTGGCTAGGATGATCTCAGGCACGAAGTGAAGCGTCTTTGAACACCAAATCTGGGGAAAAAGAGATAAAAAGGATAGCGTTAATCCGCACGCATGGGAATTGAACTCAGGCCAAACTGTTAGGAAAACAAGGACGAACCAGTATGCTACTGTTCGGATCATGTCAAGATGAGGGCGAGCAGAAACATAAAGGAAGTAGGGACGGAGCTCACGGATGGCAGCCATGGCAGACGACCCTGATCGGTAAGAACTTGACGGTTGCGAGCGCAACAGGACGAGCGCGAGGGCGTCGGGGATGCGCCTGAACACGGGGAAGCCGAAGATGTGCTCCGTTTGACCGGAGGAGGACGAGGGCGGCCGGAATTGGAGAAAGAGTATGACGACCGTCACGGGGAATTGGCGACCTTGCGCTCTATTTGGATATGATGCATGATGCATAATGATGCACAAAAGAAAAGCACAAGCAAATATAATAGGGGGTTCTACCCGGGGCCGTTACAGGTTCCCAACGGACGTGTGTCTTACACGCCATCAGGTACCTCTATGTCACCTATACAAAGGTCCAAGGAGATAGATCGCATTTGATTTCTCAATTTTGATAGATCTCAACTTAAGGACATCCATACTGGGACAACATAGAAAACAGATCATGGACTCCTCTTTAATGCTTAAGCATTCAACAACAGATAATATTCTCATAAGAGATTGAGGATTAATGTCCAAGCTGAAACTTCCACCATGATACATAGCTTTGGTTGGCGGCCCAATGTTCTTCTCTAACAATATGCATACTCAAACCATTTAATCATGACAAATCGCCATTACTTCAGACAAGACGAACATGCATAGCAACTCACATGATATTCAACAAAAGTGTAACAGTTGATGGCGTCCCCAAAAAACATGGTTACCGCTCAACAAGCAACTTATAAGAAATAAGATACATAAGCGACATATTCTTTACCACAATAGTTTTTAGGCTACTTTCCCATGAGCTATGTATTGCAAAGACAAGGAATGAAATTTTAAAGGTAGCACGCAAGCAATTTACTTTGGAATGGCAAAAAAATACCACATAGTAGGTAGATATGGTGGACACAAATGACATAAGTTTTGGCTCAAGGTTTTGGATGCACGAGAAGCATTCCCTCTCAGTACAAGGCTTTGGCTAGCAAGGTTGTTTGAAGCAAACACAAGTATGAACCGGTACAACAAAACTTACATAAGAACATATTGCAAGCATTATAAGACTCTACACTATCTTCCTTGTTGTTCAAACACTTTTACCAGAAAATATCTAGACTTTAGAGAGACCAATCATGCAAACCAAATTTGAACAAGCTCAATGGTATTTCTTCATTAATAGGTTTAAACTACATGATGCAAGAGCTTAAACATGATCTATTTGAGAGCTCAAAAAAATTGCCAAGTATCAAATTATTCAAGACCATATACCAATTACCACATGAAGCATTTTCTGTTTCCAACCAAATAGCAATAAACGAAGAGGTTTCAACCTTCGCCATGAACATTAAAAGTAAAACTAAGAACACCAGTGTTCAATATGAAAAAGTGGAGCATGTCTTTCTCCCACACAAGGAATGCTAGGATCCGAATTTATTCAAACAAAAACAAAAATAAAAGCATACAGACGCTCCAAGTAAAGCACATAAGATGTGACGGAATAAAAATATAGTTTCACTAGAAGTGACCTGATAAGTTGTTGATGAAGAAGGGGATGCCTTGGGCATTCCCAAGCTTAGATGCTTGAGTCTTCTTGAAATATGCAGGGATGAACCACGGGGGCATCCCCAAGCTTAGACTTTTCACTCTTCTTGATCGTATTATATCATCCTCCTCTCTTGACCCTTGAAAAATTCCTCCACGCCAAACTCAAAACAATCTCATTAGAGGGTTAGTTCATAATCAAAAATTCACATGTTCAGAGAGGACACAATCATTCCCAACACTTCTGGACATTACCCAAAGCTACTGAAAGTTAATGGAGCAAAGAAATCCACTCAACACAGTAAAAGAGGCAATGTGAAATAAAAGGCAGAATCTGTCAAAACAGAACAGTCCGTAAAGACGAATTTTTCAGAGGCACTTAACATGCTCAGATGAAGAAGCTCAAATAGACTGAAAGTTGCGTACATATCTGAGGATTACTCATGATTTTTTGCAGAATTTTTAGATTCTCCTACAGAGAGATCAACTCAAATTCGTGAAAGCTAAAAATCTGTTTCTGCGCAGAAATCCAAATCTAGTATCAACCTTACTATCAAAGACTTTACTTGGCACAACCATGCAATAAAATAAAGATACAAAGGTATTGCTAGAGTAGTAACCAGTACCTACTCA
Organism: Lolium rigidum; assembly: GCF_022539505.1. NCBI lineage: Eukaryota > Viridiplantae > Streptophyta > Magnoliopsida > Poales > Poaceae > Lolium > Lolium rigidum. The sequence goes on from NC_061514.1 coordinate 168,426,578, forward strand.
AATATAAAACAAAAATTGCAGAAATAAAATAATGGGTTGTCTGTGGTGACCCGGCATACCACTGCATGGTGTAGTATGCAAGTCTGATATAACACCAATGAAACACCGTTCCACTAGTATTATATCGCTCAGAGTGGTACAACAGAAACATATGCGGGTCCAAGGCATGTCTATAGAATTACAACACGGACTCTTTACAAAAGATCATCACAACCTCCTACTTTACAATGAGGTAAAACTGCAAATAAACTCCGTGAAGAACGACTCGTAGTCTAAACCTAACACGAACTCTATTTGTAGAGTATTTAACTAGCTACGAGAGGCTATGAGTAGATTCTAGCTAAATAGGAGCTAAGTTTAGGAAGCTAGTTCCCTTCTATGGCTATACTAGGTTTTCTCCTTGTTGGATGAGATATCCGACTCTTCGACAAGGTCCTGTCTCGTGAAGTAGTTGTTGACTCCTCGGCCTTCGAGTTGTACTCTGTAGATCCTCCTTCGATGCCTCCATATCTAAGCAGGGGATTTAAGAGTGGGATGAGTACGAGCGTACTCAACAAGTTCATTATAGGAAAGAGGTGTTTAATGCACTAGCTACGAGCATTAGACCAGAAAGTCTAATACCAATGCAAGTTTTCATAACCATTTCTTCAAGAGGTTGCTTTTATTCGGAAGAACTATGTCCGTCGGCCTTCACCGGTTTACTAGAACTTCATGGAGCTCCTTTCCGGCCGCGTTCGCGAGTTCCATATCCCGGAACAGGGAGTGACAGGTCACGGTTCTTTACACTCTGCGAGAGGTGTGTTGCTTTACCCATAAGAGATCTTATCCTTGGTGCCAACCGAGCTTAAGTTCTCGTCCACACTTCCTTTGGTGTGAGGCCCGGTATAAGGTCTAGCCAATCATGTTCCTCCGCTACCTCGCACACCCACCCTTTGTTGCATACCCCGACCCTGGGTCCTCGTCGGTCCTCTTATACCAATTAAGGATGGACCCCGACCACGACAACGAGTTTGGGACTCGTTAACCAAACTCCTTCGCCGGTAGCTGCAACCCATCATAGACCACTTACCGTGGGGAATTAGAATGGGATCCCCACCCCACCGCTTGCCCAACCTGGGTCAAGTGTCTACGGTAAGCGCATCCGTTGATGTACGAGAGGTGGAAACACTCTTGACTACTCCGTCCCACTCCAGATCTTATGGTTAACACGGGTATTACGGCACAAGAATCATCGGCGACATTTGTTGTTTAATCCTAGATGGATATTAACCCTTGCAATGGAACCTCCACCATATCAACACAATCCATGGTTCCATTGCCCACCACATAGTCATATTCATAGTTATGAAAGTAGTGGTTTTGGTTTTTATGCAATAGTGATAACCATAATACTTTGCAAGTAATTTGATAGAAATACTCAAATGACATGAGCAAGTGATGAACTTGCCTTTTTGACTGCAAGATTATGCAGGCAAGGTCTTCGTACGCAATAACTCCAAATTCTGAAATAGCATCATCGTCCGGTAAGGACGATGTTTAAAAGATTGGCAAGGATGCAATAATGCATAAGTATGAGATGCAATCGCTCTAAGCGTGACCTAACCCCGATGATTTAGGATTAGTGAGTTGTATTGATTAGTTCAGGGTGTGTTGCACTTTTAGAATGATTCTCATACAAGGTTCTTATTCAGGTGTGGTTACATGGTATCATGAACAGGTGCTACAATATATCATAACAATAATATTAATAGCACACAACTATAACATTTGGTATAATCCTAACATGTAATGAATAGTGGTTGGTTTTAGCACTACATGGCATGGTTAATGATTAAATATTATATAGTTCAAAAGAATAACTTTTGAAGAACATGTTCTTTAATAATGAACAAGTATGATAATTAGGTTGGTGGGGTTCTATGGTTGACTATGGTTTCTACTAGTTTCTAGAGTAATTATTAGATGGATTACAACATAGAGATTCATCAGAAGCTAGTAATTATAAGGTTGAGCTAAGCCTGGCATTCTAAGCAATTAATCATACAAGGTTGCTATTAAGATTGGTTCATCTTGTTGGTGATAGCTAGCTAGGGTTTATAGGTCCTTATAAGCAGGGTTGATAATGATTCCTTATTTTCTTCAAAAGAATAACTTTTGAAGAACATACTTCTTAAATAATAAGAAGTATTTCAATTAAGGTTGAGGTTGTTTAGGTTTGCTATATAATTCCCTAAGTATAGATTGGTTGGTTCCTAAATAGGATGTTTGATAATTATCTAACACTAGTAGGGTTTAGTGGGTATGGTGTGTGATGCACAATTAATGGGCATGGTTGCTATTATGGTTCATCACAGGGGTGTGATGCTAAATATAAATAATTAAGGTTGTTGTCTTTAAGGATAGGAACTATGGTTGGTTCTATTTGATCATCTAGGTTTGATTAAGATGAATACATGGGATACTAATTTAGTAATGATAGTTACTACATTTTATGTGATCAAGGTAAACATTTAGAAGCTACTATGGTTCTATGCTTGAAATCAAAATATCATGATCACATGTTCTAACTTGGGTTTAGGTTTGGAAGCAATTTAGGGTTCACATGTAATAATGGAGCTAGTTTTCTAATGGAGTTAGGATTTTAGAGTATCACATGGAATGATGAATTCCCTTTTTTCTACCATATGGAACTAGGGTTTTCTAGTTACCCTATAATTCTTGGATTAATAACTTCATTTTTAAAGTTGAAGTTATTAATAACTTTGAGATAAAAATAATACTGAATTTGGCATTTTAGTATTTTTAAACAATTAATAATTAAGGTAATTATTAATTAGGGTTTAATTTTCCACTAATAAAGATTTAACAAAATAACAAATAAGGAAAATTAGCTTTAATGTTTTCTTTATTTTTCTTACTGGTTTTTATTTATTTTAAAAGGTTTTCCTAATTATTGAATTTTATTTCAATTAGGAATAAAAGAAAAGGTCTAATTATTAAGTATAAAACAATCAAAAAAATTTATTAAAAATAAAAATTTCATATTATATTTTTATTGGATAGGGTTTATCTTTATAAAAAATTTGATTTCTTATTTACATTTTTCTGACTTAAATTGAATTTTCTAGATTTATTTGAAGTTGCAGTAATTTTCTGGTATTTGAAATGAAACGGAATTTACTAACTACACCCGTGCCTGTGCTACTCACAGCCACAGACAGGTGGGCCAGAGCCACGCTGGCTGCCATGGTGGCAGTGATGTGGCCACCATGTGTGTCACCGGCGGCCAGTGACGGTGATCGCCGGCGCTACGGTATTCGCGCGGCCAAACTATCCATACAGCGAGGTTCAGCGCGCCGAGGTGAACACGCAGGTACTAGCGCCGCCCCCATTTGGTCGCCGGAGCAAGCTCGCCGGCGATGCCGAGCGGCAGAGCTCACGGACCAACGGTGCTGGGCATGTTACGGGATGCAATCGAGCGATTTAAGCAAGATAGGGGAATCGGTGGCTCACCGGGGCACGACGCGCTTGATGGCGTGGCCGGAGGTGACTTGAGTCGCCGGAATTCATGGCGACGGCCGCCGGGGGTTGAGCTTGGTGACGGCGCTACGGGCTGCTTCAGTTCAATTCCCTCTGTAGGAGGAGCAAGTCGACCAAGGCGGTGCTAATGGCGGTTACGGCTTGGTCTGGGGAGGTTCCTACCGGCGGCGAGGAAGATGGCCGGGCGAGCTAGGGTTTGCTTAATTGGGGCAATTGAGGAAGAAAACGAGCCTGGGGTTCGCCGTGGGGTATTTATAGGGTTCCAGAGGCGAGCCTCGTCACAGAGTGGAGCAAGGAGAAGCCGCCGGCGAGAGGGGGAAGATCATCACGGCGTCGTGCTTGCTCTCCGGCTCACGGACGGGATGAGGACGAGCTCGTCCTCGATATTTTTAGACGATGGGGTATTGGGCTGGCTTTGGCTGCAGTTTGGGCCGAGTTGGTGGACTCTCGCTGGGCCGTTCTGTCGGGCTTGCTGCTGGTGCAGTAAGGTCCAGGTAAGCCTTCTCTCCTTTATTTCTTTTATTTATTTTCTGTTTTATTCTTTGTTTTGAATTCTGGTTTTATAATTCTGTTTTGAATTCATATTTGAATTCAATTATGCTTTCAGATGTTTATACCTATTTTTAATTAGGATTTAACACTAATGATTATTGCATGATTCCATTGTCCAAACTAATGTGTAGTGCATGATTTTACTTGTATCCTTGTGAGTTATATTTAAATTTCAATTTAGCCATGAATTTATGTGTTCTTTGAAATTCTTGTTCCTCCTTGTAATACAACTCTCTTTTGGATTATTTAAAGTGGATAATTGCTTCTCAAAGCATTTTAAAGATTATTATGAAGTCTTGGTTTCTTATTTGGGAGTTTGTTTCATTTGCATATTATTTTATGGGATCACCTATTGAGTATGTTTTGTAAATTCTCTTATAACCCCCTTTTAAGGTGAACACTATTATTATCTTTGAAAATATCTAGAGTAATTATTGTACCCATAATGGGTTGGTCTTGGTTACATAGGTAAGTGGTTGATCACCATACATGATTTTAAATAAAGGTTTTAAACTAGGTTCATCTTATGCTCCATAATTAAGCATATGATTTAACTAAAGTGCAATTCTAAGGTTCTAATTATATTTACCTAATGGCAATTGGTTTGAATTTCAATTATGGCCTAGGTTTATATGATGATCACTATAGTGATGCATGAACTAGGGTTGAGATTTAATTCTAGGTTGTGAGATGAGATGACACCATGTTGCATTGGCTAAAGTTTAATCTCCCTATCTATGATAAGGGTTACTTGCTTAATACCTTATGTGCTTCTCTAATTACTAAGGATTAGAGAATTGGTTTTATCTTCTACCAATTAACTTCTATTATTATCCTCAATTAATCATTAAAGTAACTACAGTGGTTATATTTCTTTTTATAGTTAACTTTGGTCATATGGATGGATGGTTTCTCCCCATTTAGAGTATAGAGTTTGACTCTTAATGTTTTCTGGTGGTTCTTAAGTGAAAAATAAGTGGAATGTAGATGTGGTAGAATTCTACTTGTGATCACCAAGTGATTCACAAGTAAAGGTTGGGATATAAGCATATGGTTGCTTACTAGTGATCTCCCTATAATTTCATGTGGGGATGAGATCTACTTATCCTAGTAGGGTTTAACTTATCCTCACAAACATCAAGAGCATGATCATGGATTAGGCATGATCAACTTGTTCTTAATATCTCTACCTTGAGTTCTTAGGGTTTATGATCATCACTCAATTTATAATGATCAAGGTTTGGCTTCCTAAGGTACCTCTCATTAATTAGGTTTCTCAGTTCCATGATCAAGCATTGTCTTGATCAATTAATGTATAGCACTTCTATTTTACTTTCTAGGATAACACTTCTATGATTGCCTCATTAGTTTATATCCCAGGAGAATGCCTGAGATATTATGTTAGGGTTCTACTCAACAATGATGATATGATCATCTGGTTATAAAAGTAGTTCTCTCCCTCAAATCCAGGTGTTGCCTTAACTAACTTGAGTGTAACACAATAGCTTGAGCTCTCTTATGTAAGAATGAATTATTCTAGGTTATGGTGTACTCCTAATACTATTTAGGTAGCTAAGCTAAAGATTCAATTGTCTAACTAAGTTGGTTTATCTCTCTAGGAATGGTCTTGGGTAATATCCTAGGGTTTCTCTTAGAAATGATGATTTGAATACTTGGATGTATATCCAAGGTTTAACTCAAGTTTTGTTATTGCTTCTTTAATAATTATAATAGAACTCTCACCTCTCTAGGTTTGATGTATAACTATTTGGAATGGAGAAGAATTATATTTCTTGAGTGGATCTCCTTGTCTTGTTTCCAAGGTTACGAGTAGAATAGATATCCTAGGGTTTATGATAAGTGCATGGATTAGTTTAAGACATGGAGAAGATAAGTGAAGAATAGTTTCTCCAATTATTGTTACTTGATTTCCAATTAAATAGATGTTCATATGGTATGGCAAGGAATATCATGTGGTGATCTTTATTAAGACCAAGTAGTTGATCCTTGATTAATAAGTTATTGTGTTGATTGTATTTCCATTTGATCTAACCCCTTAGATCAAATCATCTCTACCCAAAACAAGGTTTTAACAAAGTCACATTGAGGTTTATAGCACTTGACTTGATGAGCTACTTCAATTCCACCAAGGTCAAGTGAAACTTCGATTCACTGTGACTGTTTTACTTTAAAGCGCGAAAATTCCCCAGATTTTCTATGCATGAATGCAATGCACACATCTGTTTCCTCTATTTTTGTAACCCCATTACCTGGGATATTACAGTCTCTACCCCTTAAACCAAACTTCGTCCTCGAAGTTTGATCTCTCTCACGTTTTGGAGTGTGAATCTGACTTGTGCAGACTACATCTTTTCTCGAACTCCGTGGTGATCTCACTGGATATAATTGAATATATCCTTTGTCCAGATTCTTCCTGGAATCCATTAGTGTTTGTCATTAAACAACTATTACTTCCTTTACTTCCATGATTTCCTCTAATATCATAATCTTGTTTCCTTTCTCATTGAAGGTTCAATGATTGGGACTTCTTCTTGTCCTGGCAGTCTTTATTGAGGACTAATTGGATAACATTCTCCTATTTGATAAAATAGGTCTTTGTTTTTCCCTTACTACCAAAACTTCAATATTGGTACTTAGTAAGATACTTACCATGGAAATGGTTGTGATGGTTTATTTTTCTAATAATGGATTAGACTCATTTAGTCCATCCAATCATGGTTTATAATTGATACCTATGACTCTTTAGATTCATTTAGGTTCCATGAAAGGAATCTTTCATGTTGTCTCTGATTCTGGTATGGTCAAATCCCTTCAGTCTTTGACTTCCTTAAGCTATATTTGGTCTCTGATATTTCCTTCGTCCAACTTCTTTATCTTTGACTTACTTGAGCTTAAGTACTTCTGAGTAGATATTACTCACTTGCTCAAGTTATAATCCACTTCTTACGTCCTCGAGGTATGAACCTCGGCTTCTGGTCTGACATCCTTCTGAAAGTAGTGTCCAATAATCTTATGAAAATAAGATTGAATTTCCTCTCAGTTCAGACCTTCTTCATCTTTCTTACTCAAAATATTGAGTTATTGTACATCCAACTCAGTCTTTACTCTACCCCTTAGAGTTTTCTTATGGTCTTCAATTCCTTTTCTTCCAACTATTGGACTTATGATTAGCATATTGATCTAGGTCTTGTTTATAATTTATATTCCTCTAAGGTTTTGCGAAGAAACTTTGTGGTGTATCCACTCAATTGTGGACATCCACTGTGAATCCTTTGACTAAATGTTTATAGATCTAGCTATTTGGCTGACAAGATTTCTATTTGTTCACAAACTTTTGTTACAACAAATTAAATCGTGGACTATTTGTAATACCAACTGATACCAGCTGTGGTTATTATACCAACTGTGACTATTTGATATCTAAAAATGGATTCTATTAAAGGTTCTGATTAATTGGACGAGACATCTTCTACTTTATCTTGCAGTATTGATATTATACCAATTGTGGTCTTTTGATATCAACTATGGTCTTCTTATATTTGCTATGTTTTGATAGGTTATCTTCCTTCCTTCAGGGTTTATTTTGCAAGAAAACCACTAGTTGACACTATGATTATAGTATCCTTAGTGATTTCCCATGCATTCCCTCTTCTATATTAACTATGGATCTGCTTCAGCTTCACCATAATCATTATATTTCTCACCTTCATGCTTCTTTCGTACTAAAGTACTCCTCTGTTGAGGTAAGCATGAGTTTCTGATTGTACTTCCTTCAGAGTATTGTGGTTGCTTCCCACAATTTTGTTTCCTTTATCTGATGAACCTTCATCTTGTCTTCAAAATATACAGAATTCGTCACTTCCTCACACGAATACCATTACCCTCTAGATCTATAGTATTAAGTAAGAACTTGATATAGCAACATGCGTTTGCATACCAAAGTCAAACTTCATGTATGGATCTAGTCAAACAAGGAAAATCCAATAAAATCCAAGAAGATTCAGCTTTGTGCTTATAATACACATCATCATAAGCCTGAATATGATCGTTGAGTAAGACATCTCTAAACATCAGGCTGAGATGTGTAGTATATAACACCACATAATATAGGATTATATCGTGATATTTAGCACGAATATATGGGATTCTACTATTTGTCTCAACATTTACCTTAATTGCACAATTGCAATGAGATAAACTTGACACAAAGTGATTTGGGGATGGTTAAGGTTAACCTAATTTTCTTTGGAAGTACTACTTAACTTAGTATTATTCCATATATAAGTGCTATTGAGGACTATTTGGTATGATACCTCTAGTTCTAATATGGTTACTCTGAATACATATCTATTAAGATATAACTCCTATACTTCCAAGTGTTTCTATTATAAGCATATGGTCATGATGTGCTTGGCACACTTCCATATTTTTGGTACACAGTTCTTGCACTATTGTTGAACAACTGGCTTCTTATTGTACACATTTTAATTATTTATGATGTTTTAGTCCATCACATAATGACTCTCAAGTGAATCATCTATGATTAACAATTCTACCATGTAAGTAGACATATTTTATTCCTATTTCTCTTCCTTACCTCTCATGATTGACTCATCATGGTCTATACTACCTCATATTACTCATAGTTATCAGTTACTATCAATTGTTTCACATGTCTAGATAATTTTACTTACTCATTACTTATCTTGGTCTACATCTTCTATTAGGATATCTTAATTACCTTCATCTTTTGATATTACTCCACTTACAGGTCTGGATATATCTTACTTGACCATAACATGTGTTGGTACACATCTTCCAATAGGATATCTTCCTTATGGTTGTATCCTCTCTTTGGACTACCATGTATTGTATACCAACTCGGGGTCTACTCATCTATTGTTTAAGGACTTCATGCTGTACTACATGTTTGGGATTAGCTAACTAACTTTATTTTATCTTGGTAAGCTAGATAAGAAATGTTGACTCAAGTGTGTTAGGATTATTCTCAAGTGAATATCCATCTCAAGTCATAAAAAGTATTTGCTTTACCTAGGACACTCCTATAGACACTACCAATCCTATAGGTCTCCTTTAAAGGGTTTTAATCCTAGGGTCAAAGCATTTGCTCCGATACCAAGCTGTGGTGACCCGGCATACCACTCGCATGGTGTAGTATGCAAGTCCGATATAACACCAATGAAACACCGTTCCACTAGTATTATATCGCTCGAGTGGTACAACAGAAACATATGCGGGTCCAAGGCATGTCTATAGAATTACAACACAGACTCTTTACAAAAGATCATCACAACCTCCTACTTTACAATGAGGTAAAACTGCAAATAAACTCCAGAAGAACGACTCGTAGTCTAAACCTAACACGAACTCTATTTGTAGAGTATTTAACTAGCTACAGAGGCTATGAGTAGATTCTAGCTAAATAGGAGCTAAGTTTAGGAAGCTAGTTCCCTTCTATGGCTATACTAGGTTTTCTCCTTGTTGGATGAGATATCTGACTCTTCTGACAAGGTCCTGTCTCGTGAAGTAGTTGTTGACTCCTCGGCCTTCGAGTTGTACTGTAGATCCTCCTTCGATGCCTCCATATCTAAGCGGGGATTTAAGAGTGGGATGAGTACGAGCGTACTCAACAAGTTCATTATAGGAAAGAGGTGTTTAATGCACTAGCTACAGCATTAGACCTGAAAGTCTAATACCAATGCAAGTTTTCATAACCATTTCTTCAAGAGGTTGCTTTTATTCAGAAGAACTATGTCCGTCAGCCTTCACCGGTTTACTAGAACTTCATGGAGCTCCTTTCCGGCCGCGTTCGCAGTTCCATATCCCGGAACGAGGAGTGACAGGTCACGGTTCTTTACACTCGCAGAGGTGTGTTGCTTTACCCATAAGAGATCTTATCCTTGGTGCCAACCGAGCTTAAGTTCTCGTCCACACTTCCTTTGGTGTGAGGCCCGGTATAAGGTCTAGCCAATCATGTTCCTCCGCTACCTCGCACACCCACCCTTTGTTGCATACCCCGACCCTGGGTCCTCGTCGGTCCTCTTATACCAATTAAGGATGGACCCCGACCACGACAACAGTTTGGGACTCGTTAACCAAACTCCTTCGCCGGTAGCTGCAACCCATCATAGACCACTTACCGTGGGGAATTAGAATGGGATCCCCACCCCACCGCTTGCCCAACCTGGGTCAAGTGTCTACGGTAAGCGCATCCGTTGATGTACGAGAGGTGGAAACACTTTTGACTACTCCGTCCCACTCCGGATCTTATGGTTAACACGGGTATTACGGCACAAGAATCACTCGGCGACATTTGTTGTTTAATCCTAGATGGATATTAACCCTTGCAATGGAACCTCCACCATATCAACACAATCCATGGTTCCATTGCCCACCACATAGTCATATTCATAGTTATGAAAGTAGTGGTTTTGGTTTTTATGCAATAGTGATAACCATAATACTTTGCAAGTAATTTGATAGAAATACTCAAATGACATGAGCAAGTGATGAACTTGCCTTTTTTGACTGCAAGATTATGCAGGCAAGGTCTTCGGTACGCAATAACTCCAAATTCTGAAATAGCATCATCGTCCGGTAAGGACGATGTTTAAAAGATTGGCAAGGATGCAATCATGCATAAGTACGAGATGCAATCGCTCTAAGCGTGACCTAACCCCGATGATTTAGGATTAGTGAGTTGTATTGATTAGTTCAGGGTGTGTTGCACTTTTAGAATGATTCTCATACAAGGTTCTTATTCAGGTGTGGTTACATGGTATCATGAACAGGTGCTACAATATATCATAACAATAATATTAATAGCACACAACTATAACATTTGGTATAATCCTAACATGTAATGAATAGTGGTTGGTTTTAGCACTACATGGCATGGTTAATGATTAAATATTATATAGTTCAAAAGAATAACTTTTGAAGAACATGTTCTTTAATAATGAACAAGTATGATAATTAGGTTGGTGGGGTTCTATGGTTGACTATGGTTTCTACTAGTTTCTAGAGTAATTATTAGATGGATTACAACATAGAGATTCATCAGAAGCTAGTAATTATAAGGTTGAGCTAAGCCTGGCATTCTAAGCAATTAATCATACAAGGTTGCTATTAAGATTGGTTCATCTTGTTGGTGATAGCTAGCTAGGGTTTATAGGTCCTTATAAGCAGGGTTGATAATGATTCCTTATTTTCTTCAAAAGAATAACTTTTGAAGAACATACTTCTTAAATAATAAGAAGTATTTCAATTAAGGTTGAGGTTGTTTAGGTTTGCTATATAATTCCCTAAGTATAGATTGGTTGGTTCCTAAATAGGATGTTTGATAATTATCTAACACTAGTAGGGTTTAGTGGGTATGGTGTGTGATGCACAATTAATGGGCATGGTTGCTATTATGGTTCATCACAGGGGTGTGATGCTAAATATAAATAATTAAGGTTGTTGTCTTTAAGGATAGGAACTATGGTTGGTTCTATTTGATCATCTAGGTTTGATTAAGATGAATACATGGGATACTAATTTAGTAATGATAGTTACTACATTTTATGTGATCAAGGTAAACATTTAGAAGCTACTATGGTTCTATGCTTGAAATCAAAATATCATGATCACATGTTCTAACTTGGGTTTAGGTTTGGAAGCAATTTAGGGTTCACATGTAATAATGGAGCTAGTTTTCTAATGGAGTTAGGATTTTAGAGTATCACATGGAATGATGAATTCCCTTTTTTCTACCATATGGAACTAGGGTTTTCTAGTTACCCTATAATTCTTGGATTAATAACTTCATTTTTAAAGTTGAAGTTATTAATAACTTTGAGATAAAAATAATACTGAATTTGGCATTTTAGTATTTTTAAACAATTAATAATTAAGGTAATTATTAATTAGGGTTTAATTTTCCACTAATAAAGATTTAACAAAATAACAAATAAGGAAAATTAGCTTTAATGTTTTCTTTATTTTTCTTACTGGTTTTTATTTATTTTAAAAGGTTTTCCTAATTATTGAATTTTATTTCAATTAGGAATAAAAGAAAAGGTTTAATTATTAAGTATAAAACAATCAAAAAAATTTATTAAAAATAAAAATTTCATATTATATTTTTATTGGATAGGGTTTATCTTTATAAAAAATTTGATTTCTTATTTACATTTTTCTGACTTAAATTGAATTTTCTAGATTTATTTGAAGTTGCAGTAATTTTCTGGTATTTGAAATGAAACGGAATTTACTAACTACACCCGTGCCTGTGCTACTCACAGCCACGGACAAGTGGGCCGAGCCACGCTGGCTGCCATGGTGGCAGTGATGTGGCCACCATGTGTGTCACCAGCGGCCAGTGACGGTGATCGCCGGCGCTACGGTATTCGCGCGGCCAAACTATCCATACAGCGAGGTTCAGCGCGCCGAGGTGAACACGCAGGTACTAGCGCCGCCCCCATTTGGTCGCCGGAGCAAGCTCGCCGGCGATGCCGAGCGGCAGAGCTCACGGACCAACGGTGCTGGGCATGTTACGGGATGCAATCGAGCGATTTAAGCAAGCTAGGGGAATCAGTGGCTCACCAGGGGCACGACGCGCTTGATGGCGTGGCCGGAGGTGACTTGAGTCGCCGGAATTCATGGCGACGGCCGCCAGGGGGTTGAGCTTGGTGACGGCGCTACGGGCTGCTTCAGTTCAATTCCCTCTGTAGGAGGAGCAAGTCGACCAAGGCGGTGCTAATGGCGGTTACGGCTTGGTCTGGGGAGGTTCCTACCGGCGGCGAGGAAGATGGCCGGGCGAGCTAGGGTTTGCTTAATTGGGGCAATTGAGGAAGAAAACGAGCCTGGGGTTCGCCGTGGGGTATTTATAGGGTTCCAGAGGCGAGCCTCGTCACAGAGTGGAGCAAGGAGAAGCTGCCAGCGAGAGGGGGAAGATCATCACGGCGTCGTGCTGCTCTCCAGCTCACGGAGAGGATGAGGACGAGCTCGTCCTCGATATTTTTAGACGAAGGGGTATTGGGCTGGCTTTGGCTGCAGTTTGGGCCGAGTTGGTGGACTCCTGCTGGGCCAGTTGCTGGGCTGCTGCGGTCTGGTAAGGTCCAGGTAAGCCTTCTCTCCTTTATTTCTTTTATTTATTTTCTGTTTTATTCTTTGTTTTGAATTCTGGTTTTATAATTCTGTTTTGAATTCATATTTGAATTCAATTATGCTTTCAGATGTTTATACCTATTTTTATTAGGATTTAACACTAATGATTATTGCATGATTCCATTGTCCAAACTAATGTGTAGTGCATGATTTTACTTGTATCCTTGTGAGTTATATTTAAATTTCAATTTAGCCATGAATTTATGTGTTCTTTGAAATTCCTGTTCCTCCTTGTAATACAACTCTCTTTTGGATTATTTAAAGTGGATAATTGCTTCTCAAAGCATTTTAAAGATTATTATGAAGTCTTGGTTTCTTATTTGGGAGTTTGTTTCATTTGCATATTATTTTATGGGATCACCTATTGAGTATGTTTTGTAAATTATCTTATAACCCCCTTTTAAGGTGAACACTATTATTATCTTTGAAAATATCTAGAGTAATTATTGTACCCATAATGGGTTGGTCTTGGTTACATAGGTAAGTGGTTGATCACCATACATGGTTTTAAATAAAGGTTTTAAACTAGGTTCATCTTATGCTCCATAATTAAGCATATGATTTAACTAAAGTGCAATTCTAAGGTTCTAATTATATTTACCTAATGGCAATTGGTTTGAATTTCAATTATGGCCTAGGTTTATATGATGATCACTATAGTGATGCATGAACTAGGGTTGAGATTTAATTCTAGGTTGTGAGATGAGATGACACCATGTTGCATTGGCTAAAGTTTAATCTCCCTATCTATGATAAGGGTTACTTGCTTAATACCTTATGTGCTTCTCTAATTACTAAGGATTAGAGAATTGGTTTTATCTTCTACCAATTAACTTCTATTATTATCCTCAATTAATCATTAAAGTAACTACAGTGGTTATATTTCTTTTTATAGTTAACTTTGGTCATATGGATGGATGGTTTCTCCCCATTTAGAGTATAGAGTTTGACTCTTAATGTTTTCTGGTGGTTCTTAAGTGAAAAATAAGTGGAATGTAGATGTGGTAGAATTCTACTTGTGATCACCAAGTGATTCACAAGTAAAGGTTGGGATATAAGCATATGGTTGCTTACTAGTGATCTCCCTATAATTTCATGTGGGGATGAGATCTACTTATCCTAGTAGGGTTTAACTTATCCTCACAAACATCAAGAGCATGATCATGGATTAGGCATGATCAACTTGTTCTTAATATCTCTACCTTGAGTTCTTAGGGTTTATGATCATCACTCAATTTATAATGATCAAGGTTTGGCTTCCTAAGGTACCTCTCATTAATTAGGTTTCTCAGTTCCATGATCAAGCATTGTCTTGATCAATTAATGTATAGCACTTCTATTTTACTTTCTAGGATAACACTTCTATGATTGCCTCATTAGTTTATATCCCAGGAGAATGCCTGAGATATTATGTTAGGGTTCTACTCAACAATGATGATATGATCATCTGGTTATAAAAGTAGTTCTCTCCCTCAAATCCAGGTGTTGCCTTAACTAACTTGAGTGTAACACAATAGCTTGAGCTCTCTTATGTAAGAATGAATTATTCTAGGTTATGGTGTACTCCTAATACTATTTAGGTAGCTAAGCTAAAGATTCAATTGTCTAACTAAGTTGGTTTATCTCTCTAGGAATGGTCTTGGGTAATATCCTAGGGTTTCTCTTAGAAATGATGATTTGAATACTTGGATGTATATCCAAGGTTTAACTCAAGTTTTGTTATTGCTTCTTTAATAATTATAATAGAACTCTCACCTCTCTAGGTTTGATGTATAACTATTTGGAATGGAGAAGAATTATATTTCTTGAGTGGATCTCCTTGTCTTGTTTCCAAGGTTACAGTAGAATAGATATCCTAGGGTTTATGATAAGTGCATGGATTAGTTTAAGACATGGAGAAGATAAGTGAAGAATAGTTTCTCCAATTATTGTTACTTGATTTCCAATTAAATAGATGTTCATATGGTATGGCAAGGAATATCATGTGGTGATCTTTATTAAGACCAAGTAGTTGATCCTTGATTAATAAGTTATTGTGTTGATTGTATTTCCATTTGATCTAACCCCTTAGATCAAATCATCTCTACCCAAAACAAGGTTTTAACAAAGTCACATTGAGGTTTATAGCACTTGACTTGATGAGCTACTTCAATTCCACCAAGGTCAAGTGAAACTTCGCTATCGTGGATCTGTTTTACTTTAAAGCGCGAAAATTCCCCAGATTTTCTATGCATGAATGCAATGCACACATCTGTTTCCTCTATTTTTGTAACCCCATTACCTGGGATATTACATTGTCTCCCATAAGCGCTTTTCTTTAATGCCTTTCAGCTAGGCGCGGAAAGTGTAAATCAAGTAACATCAAGAGAAGAAGCATCAACATCATAATTTGTTCTAATAATAGAATCAAAAGGCAACTTCATTCTCTTTCTAGGGAAGTGTTCCATACCTTTCTTGAGCGGGAATTGATATTTAATATTTCCTTCTTTCATATCAATAATAGCACCAACAGTTCGAAGAAAGGGTCTTCCCAAAATAATAGGACAAGGTGCATTGCACTCAATATCCCAGACAACAAAATCAACGGGGACAAGGTTATTGTTAACCTTAATTTGAACATTATCAATCCTCCCCAAAGGTTTCTTTATAGAATTATCAGCAAGATTAACATCCAAATAACAATCTTTCAATGGTGGCAAATCAAGCATATCATAGAGTTTCTTAGGCATAACAGAAATACTTGCACCAAGATCACATAAAGCATTACAATCAAAATCATTGACCTTCATTTCAATGATGGGCTCCCAACCATCCTCTAACTTCCTAGGAATAGAAGCTTTAAGTTTTAATTCCTCTTCTCT
Source organism: Lolium rigidum (assembly GCF_022539505.1). NCBI lineage: Eukaryota > Viridiplantae > Streptophyta > Magnoliopsida > Poales > Poaceae > Lolium > Lolium rigidum. The sequence goes on from NC_061514.1 coordinate 168,442,723, forward strand.
AGCTTTAATGAGAGCATTTGTAATATGTTTTGTAAAGGCCAAGTTTATAGCACTAGCATTAGGACTTCTATCTAGTTTTTTCAAAAACTTAATAACTTTAGAGATATGACAATTATCAAAATCAAAACCATTATGATCTAAAGCAATGGGATCATTGTCCCCAATATTCTGAAAAATTTCAGCACTTTTATCACGAACAGTTTCAGCAGTTTCAGGCAGTTTTGCATGCTTCGTATTAGAAGTAGAAACATTGCCAATACCAATTATCTTCCCATTGATAGTAGGAGGTTTAGCAACATGTGAAGCATTAACATTACTAGTGGTGGTTATAGTCCAAACTTTAGCTATATTATTCTCTTTAGCAAGTTTTTCTTCTCTTTCCCACCTATCATGCAATTCAGCCATCATTCTAATATTGTCATTAATTCGAACTTGTATAGCGTTTGCTGTAGCAAATGATTTAATATCTTTATCTTCATTAGGCTTAACTTTCAATTTTAAAAGATCAACATCAGCAGCAAGACTATCAACCTTAGAAGCAAGAACATCAATTTTACCAAGCTTTTCTTCAACAGATTTGTTAAAAGCTGTTTGTGTACTAATAAATTCTTTAAGCATGACTTCAAGACCAGAGGATACACTCCTACTATTGTTGTACGAATTACCATGAGAATTACCATAACCATTACCATTATTAGAAGGATATGGCCTATAGTTGTTACCAAAATTATTCCTATAAGCATTGTTGTTGAAATTATTATTTTTAATGAAGTTCACATCAACATGTTCTTCTTGAGCAACCAATGAAGCTAAAGGAACAACATTAGATCTACCATTAACAAGCATAGACATAATAACATCGATCTTATCACTCAAGGAGGAGGTTTCTTCAACAGAATTTACCTTCTTACCTTGGGGAGTCCTTTCAGTGTGCCATTCAGAGTAGTTGATCATCATATCGTCAAGAAGCTTTGTTGCAGCACCCAAAGTGATGGACATAAAAGTACCTCCAGCAGCTGAATCCAATAGGTTCCTCGAAGAAAAATTCAATCCTGCATAAAAGGTTTGGATGATCATCCAAATAGTTAGTCCATGGGTAGGGCCATTCTTTACCAAAGATTTCATTCTTTCTCATGCTTGGGCAACATGTTCATTATCCAATTGCTTAAAATTCATAATACTACTTTTCAAAGATATAATTTTAGCAGGAGGATAATATCTACCAATGAAAGCATCCTTACATTTAGTCCATGAATCAATACTATTCTTAGGCAAAGATAGCAACCAATCCTTAGCTCTTCCTCTTAAGGAGAAAAGGAAACAATTTCAGTTTTATAATATCCCCATCTACATATCATGATGACTACTATGTGTTTTACTTAGGGCATTACGACAAATAACATCGACCGCTATCCAGCATGCATCTATGCCTAAAAAGTCCACCTTCGGGTTAGCATCCGCACCCCTTCCAGTATTAAGTTGCAAACAACAGACAATTGCATTAAGTACTATGCGTAATGTAATCAATACAAATATCCTTAGACAAAGCATTGATGTTTTATCCCTAGTGGCAACAGCACATCCACAACCTTAGAACTTTCTGTCATTGTCCCAGCATTCAATGGAGGCATGAACCCACTATCGAGCATAAATACTCCCTCTTGGAGTCACAAGTATCAACTTGGCCAGAGCCTCTACTAGCAACAGAGAGCATGCAAGATCATAAACAACACATATATGATAGATCAATTAATCAATTTGACATAGTATTCCATATTCATCGGATCCCAACAAACACAACATGTAGCATTACAAATAGACGATCTTGATCATGTTAGGCAGCTCACAAGATCTAAACATGATAGCACAAGAGGAGAAGACAACCATCTAGCTACTGCTATGGACCCATAGTCCAAGGATGAACTACTCACGCATCAATCCGGAGGCGGGCATGATGATGTAGAGTCCTTCGGTGATGATTCCCCTCTCCGGCAGGGTGCCGGATGCGATCTCCTGAATCCCCCGAGATGGGATTGGCGACGGCGGCGTCTGATAACCCACAAGTATAGGGGATCGCAATAGTCTTCGAGGGAAGTAAAACCCAAATTTATTGATTCGACACAAGGGGAGGTAAAGAATACTTATAAGCCTTAACAACTGAGTTTTCAATTCAGCTGCACCAGGAAAAGCACTAGTAACAGGGGTGATGTGAAAGCAGCAGTAATATGAGAGCAATAGTAACAGTAACACAGCAGCAGTAGCAGTAACACAGAGGCAATGGCACCAGAAAATAGTTGATACTACTTCTAATGACATATAGAACCGAGTGAATATTTCATGATGAAATATGGACCTGGGTTCCCAGCTATCTACACTAGTGGTAACTCTCCAATAACAAGTGTCAAGTGTTGGGTGAACAAATTACAGTTGGGCAATTGATAGGATTGAAATAGCATTAAGACAGAACATCAAGTTTACTAATCATGTAGGGATGTTTTCCATATATAGTCATACGTGCTCGCAATGAGAAACTTGCATAACATCTTTTCTCCTACCAGCCGGTGGCAGCCGGGCCTCAAGGGAATCTACTGGTAATTAAGGTACTCCTTTTAATAGAGCACCGGAGCAAAGCATTAACACTTGGTGAAAACATGTGATCCTCATATCTAAGCCATCCCCTCCAGTTATCCCGATTCTTCGTCACTCTGGGGCCTCGGGTTCCGGACATAGACATGTGCAAACAACTTGATCTAAGCAATAATTATAGAGCTTAAATCTAAGATCATGCCACTCGTGCACTAGTGACAAGCATTAAACACAACAAGATTGCAGCAATAATAACTTCACAAACTTTATAGATAGACTGATCATAATGTAACAATTCATCGGATCCCAACAAACACAACACCGATTACATCAGATGGATCTCAATCATGTAAGGCAGCTCATGAGATCATTGTATTGAAGTACATGGGAGAGAGAATACCAACTAGCTACTGCTAGAACCCGTAGTCCATGGGGGAACTACTCACGGAGCATGATGGAGGCGGTGGCGTCGATGGAGAAGCCTTCCGGGGCACTTCCCCGTCCCGGCGGCGTGCCGGAACAGAGATTCTGTCCCCCGAAACGGAGTTTCGCGATGGCGGCGGCGCCCCTGGAGTCTTTCTGGAACATGATTGATTGATATAGGGTTTTCGCGTCGTGAGGAATTTATAGGCGAAAGGGCAGCACCAGAGGGTGCCTGGGGGGCCCACCCCATAGGGCGGCGCACCCCCCTCCTAGGCCGCGCCCCAGGGTGGTGTGGGGCCCCCTGGCTCTTCTCCGTCTCTCCTTCGGTGTTCTGGGTCCGTCTCGGTGAAATAGGAGGTTTGGCTTTTGTTTCGTCGAATTCCGAGAATATTGCCCGAACAGCTTTTCTGGAACCAAAAACAGCAGAAAACAGGAACTGGCACCTTGGCATCTCGTTAATAGGTTAGTGCCGGAAAATGCATGAAATCATTATAAAGTGTGAACAAAACATGTAGGTATTGTCATAAAACTTGCATGGAACATCAGAAATTATAGATACGTTGAAGACGTATCAAGCATCCCCAAGCTTAGTTCTTGCTCACCCTCGAGTAGGTAAACGATAAAAAGAATAATTTCTGAAGTGACATGCTGATGCGTGTAGTTGACACGTCCGTTGGGAACCCCAAGAGGAAGGTGTGATGCGCACAGTAGCAAGTTTCCCTCAGTAAGAAACCAAGGTTTAATCGAACCAGTAGGAGTCAAGAAGCATGTTGAAGGTTGATGGTGGTGGAGTGTAGTGCGGCTCAACACCAGGGATTCCGGCGCCAACGTGGAATCTGCACAACACAATCACAAAACTTTGCCCCAACGTAATAGTGAGGTTGTCAATCTCACCGGCTTGCTGTAAACAAAGGATTAGATGTATAGTGTGGATGATGATGGTTGTTTGCAAAGAACAGTAAAGAACAATTACAGCAGATTGTATTTCAGATGTAAAGAATAGGACCGGGGTCCACAGTTCACTAGTGGTGTCTCTCCCATAAGATAAGCAGATGTTGGGTGAACAAATTACAGTTGGGCAATTGACAAATAAAGAAGGCATAACAATGCACATACATATATCATGATGAGTACTATGAGATTTAATCGGGGCATTACGACAAAGTACATAGACCGCTATCCGGCATGCATCTATGCCTAAAAAGTCCACCTTCGAGGTTATCATCCGAACCCCCTCCGGTATTAAGTTGTAAACAACGGACAATTGCATTAAGTATGGTGCGTAATGTAATCAACACAAATATCCTTAGACAAAGCATCGATGTTTTATCCCTAGTGGCAACAACACATCCACAACCTTAGAACTTTCACGTCACTCGTCCCAGATTTAATGGAGGCATGAACCCACTATCGAGCATAAATACTCCCTCTTGGAGTCACAAGTATCAACTGGCCAGAGCCTCTACTAGCAACGGAGAGCATGCAAGAACATAAATAACATATATGATAGATTGATAATCAAGTTGACATAGTATTCAATATTCATCGGATCCCAACAAACACAACATGTAGGATTACAAATAGATGATCTTGATCATGATAGGCAGCTCACAAGATCTAACATGATAGCACAATGAGGAGAAGACGACCATCTAGCTACTGCTATGGACCCATAGTCCGAGGGTGAACTACTCACACATCGATCCGGAGGCGATCATGGCGATGAAGAGACCTCCGGGAGATGATTCCCCTCTCCGGCAGGGTGCCGGAGGCGATCTCCTGAATCCCCCGAGATGGGATTGGCGGCGGCGGCGTCTCTGGAAGGTTTTCCGTATCGTGGCTCTCGGTACTTGGGGTTTCGTGACGAAGGCTTTAAGTAGGCGGAAGGGCAGGTCAGGAGGCGTCACGAGGGACTCACACAACAGGGCCGCGCGGCCAGGGCCCAGGCCGCGCCGCCCTGGCGTGTCGTCGCCTCGTGGCCCCACTTCCTTTCCTCTCCGGTCTTCTGGAAGCTTCGTGCAAAAATAGGACCCTGGGCGTTAATTTCGTCCAATTCCGAGAATATTTCCTTACTAGGATTTCTGAAACCAAAAACAGCAGAAAACAACAACTGGCTCTTCGGCATCTCGTTAATAGGTTAGTGCCGGAAAATGCATAATAATGACATATAATGTGTATAAAACATGTGAGTATCATCATAAAAGTAGCATGGAACATAAGAAATTATAGATACGTTTGAGACGTATCAAGCATCCCCAATCTTAGTTCCTACTCGCCCTCGAGTCGGTAAACGATAACAAAGATAATTTCTGAAGTGACATGCTATCATAATCATGATCATACTATTGTAAAGCATATGAGATGAATGCAGCGATTCGAAGCAATGATGAAGATAATGAGTAAACAAATGAATCATATAACAAAGACTTTTCATGAATAATACTTTCAAGACAAGCATCAACAAGACTTGCATAAGAGTTACTCATAAAGCAATAAATTCAAAGTAAAAGCATTGAAGCAACACAAAGGAAGATATAAGTTTCAGCAGTTGCTTTCAACTTCAACATATTTATCTCATGGATAATTGTCAACACAAAGTAATATAACAAGTGCAATAAGTAAACATGTAAGAACCAATGCACACAGTTGATACAAGTGTTTGTGCAGGATAGAAAGAATAGGCAAACTAACTCAACAATAAAGTAGAAGATAGGCCCTTCGCGAGAGGAAGCATTGATTACTATATTTGTGCTAGAGCTTTTCATTTTGAAAACAAGAAACAATTTTGTCAACGGTAGTAATAAAGCATATGTGTTATGTATAAGATATCCTATAAGTTGCAAGCCTCATGCATAGTATACTAATAGTGCTCGCACCTTGTCCTAATTAGCTTGGATTAACACGGATTATCATTGCATAGCATATGTTTCAACCAAGTGTCACAAAGGGGTACCTCTATGCCGCTCTGTACAAAGGTCTAAGGAGAAAGCTCGCATTGGATTTCTCGCTTTTGATTATTCTCAACTTAGACATCAATACTGGGACAACATAGACAACAGATAATGGACTCCTCTTTAATGCATAAGCATTCAACAACAATTAATATTCTCATAAGAGATTGAGGATTGATTGTCCACACTGAAACTTCCACCATGAATCATGGCTTTAGTTAGCGGCCCAATGTTCTTCTCTAACAGTATGCATACTCAAACCATTTGATCATGAAAATTGCTCTTACTTCAGACAAGACGAACATGCATAGCAACTCACATGATATTCAACAAAGGTAAAGTTGATGGCGTCCCCAGAAACATGGTTACCGCTGAACAAGCAACTTATTAAGAAATAAGACACATAAGTACATATTCTTCACCACAATAGTTTTTAAGCTATTTGTCCCATGAGCTATATATTGCAAATACAAAGAATAGAATTTTAAAGGTAGCACTCAAGTAATGTACTTTGGAATGGCGGAGAAATACCATGTGTAGGTAGGTATGGTGGACACAAATGGCATAGTATTTGGCTCAAGGATTTGGATGCACGAGAAGAATTCCTCTCAATAAAAGGCTAGGCTAGCAAGGTTGTTTGAAGCAAACTCAAGTATAAAAGGTGCAGCAAAGCTCACATATGAACATATTGTAACTATTATAAGACTTTATATCGTCTCCTTGTTGTTCAAACACCTTAACCAGAAAATATCTAGACTCTAGAGATCAACCATGCAAACCAAATTTTAACAAGCTATATGTAGTTATTCATTAATGGGTACAAGGTACATGATGCAACAGCTTAAACAAGATCTATATGAGCACAACAATTGCCAAGTATCACATTATTCAAGACATTAAACCATTTACCACATGCGGCATTTTCCGTTTCCAACCATATAGCAATGAATGAAGTAGTTCAAATTTCGCAATGAACATTAAAGATGAAGCTAAGAACATATTTGTTCATACGAAACAGCGGAGAGTGTCTCTCTCCCAAACAAAGAATGCTAGGATCCGATTTTATTCAAACAAAACAAAAAATAAAAACAAACAGACGCTCCAAGTAAAGCACATAAGATGTGACGGAATAAAAATATAGTTTCACTAGAGGAACCTGATAAGTTGTCGATGAAGAAGGGATGCCTTGGGCATCCCCAAGCTTAGACGCTTGAGTCTTCTTAAAATATGCAGGGATGAACCACGGGGGCATCCCCAAGTGTCGTCGTGGTGAACAGACAGATGCCATAGGATGGCTTAAGTTGGGGCCGAATGGACGCAAGAGGATTCGGGGGAGGGTTTGTGATTAGATGGGATGAACTTCCGGATGGTTTCCTCAAGAACTTAGCCAAGGCTAGAGGTTGAATAAGAAAGACATAAGGAAGAACTCGCTCTAGATCATCTTCTTTATTGATCTCAACAGGTTACAAGTTTCTTAGTACAAGTTCTTCTAAA
>NC_061514.1:168450276-168492341 GCF_022539505.1 Lolium rigidum
GCTTTGACTTTTCACTCTTCTTGATCATATTGCATCATCCTCCTCTCTTGACCCTTGAAAACTTCCTCCACACCAAACTCGAAACGAACTCATTAGAGGGTCAGTGCATAATTCATATATTCAGAGGTGACATAATCATTCTTAACACTTCTGGACATTGCACAAAGCTACTGAAAGTTAATGGAGCAAAGAAATCCATCAAACATAGCAAAACAGGCAATGCGAAATAAAAGGCAGAATCTGTCAAAACAGAATAGTTCGTAAAGACGAATTTTAAAGTGGCACCAGACTTGCTCAGATGAAAATTCCCAAATTGAATGAAAGTTGCGTACATATCTGAGGATCACGCACGTAAATTGGCAGATTTTTTTGATTTTTCTGCAGGGACTACTGCTCAAATTCGTGACAGCAAGAAATATGTTCCTGCGCAGTAATCCAAATCTAGTATTGGCTTTACTATCAAAGACTTTACTTGGCACAACAATGCAATAAAATAAAGATAAGGAGAGGTTGCTACAGTAGTAACAACTTCCAAGACTCAAATATAAAATAAAGGTGCAGAAGTAAAATAATGGGTTGTCTCCCATAAGCGCTTTTCTTTAACGCCTTTCAGCTAGGCGCAGAAAGTGTGAATCAAGTAACATCAAGAGACGAAGCATCAACATCAATAGGTATCTTAGATGCTCCCCCATCCATAGTGGTGCTAAGGGCTTTGTCAATTTTAGGCCTATAATATTTTTTTTGGCTTAGGCACTTTAGAGACATACATAAACTTTTGCTCCTTACCCACATAAGCTTTCTCCTTAAACTTAAGAAAAGAAAAAGTTGAACCCAAGGTTCCCATAGCTTCTTCAAGTTCATTAATCCTATGGGTTCGATTATCATGAGTAGCACAAGTTTCTAAAACAGCAATTCTCTCATTAATTCCACCTAGAGATTTATCAAGTTTATCAGTGTTATTAAGTAATATTCCCAATTTAGTCTCAATACTTGGAAGATCTTTCTCTATGACCTCCAACTTTTTCATGACATCTTCAAGAGAGATTTCAATTTTAGCTTCATTAACAGGTGGTATTCCAACTAGAGTCTCAATAATGCAACTAGCTTCTAAAGCCGGAGTGCCTAGGAAATTACCTCCCGCGAGAGTATCAAGAACATACCTATTCCAGCTAGAGATACCAACATAAAAGTTCCTAAGTAGTATAATAGTGGAGTGTTTCTTAATGCACCTATGATGAGCATCGCTAATTCTATACCAAGAATCTTTAAAACTTTCTCCCCCTTGTTGCTTAAAGGAACGAACTTCAACTTTCGGATTACTCATTTTTAGCAGTAGTAAATAAAGCAAACTAAATAAAGTAAATGCAAGTAACTAATTTTTGTGTGTTTTTGATATAGAGAACAAGACAGTAAATAAAGTAAAGCTAGCAACTAATTTTTTTGTGTTTTTAATATAGAGAGCAAACAAAGCAGTAAATAAAATAAAGCAAGACAAAAACAAAGTAAAGAGATTGGAAGTGGAAGACTCCCCTTGCAGCGTGTCTTGATCTCCCCGGCAACGGCGCCAGAAATTTGCTTGATGCGTGTAGTTGACACGTCCGTTGGGAACCCCAAGAGGAAGGTGTGATGCGCACAGTAGCAAGTTTAAACCAAGGTTTAATCGAACCAGTAGGAGTCAAGAAGCACGTTGAAGGTTGATGGTGGCGGAGTGTAGTGCGGCGCAACACCAGGGATTCCGGCGCCAACGTGGAACCTGCACAACACAATCACAGAACTTTGCCCCAACGTAACAGTGAGGTTGTCAATCTCACCGGCTTGCTGTAAACAAAGGATTAGATGTATAGTGTGGAAGATGATGTTTGTTTGCGAAGAACAGTACAGAACAAGTATTGCAGTAGATTGTATTTCAGATGTAAAGAATGGACCGGGATCCACAGTTCGGTAGTGGTGTCTCTCCCATAAGATAAATGCATGTTGGGTGAACAAATTACAGTTGGGCAATTGACAAATAAAGAAGGCATAACAATGCACATACATATATCATGATGAGTACTATGAGATTTAATCGTGGCATTACGACAAAGTACATAGACCGCTATCCAGCATGCATCTATGCCTAAAAAGTCCACCTTCAGGTTATCATCCGAACCCCTTCCAGTATTAAGTTGCAAACAACAGACAATTGCATTAAGTATGGTGAGTAATGTAATCAACACAAATATCCTTAGACAAAGCATTGATGTTTTATCCCTAGTGGCAACAGCACATCCACAACCTTAGAACTTTCCGTCACTGTCCCAGATTCAATGGAGGCATGAACCCACTATCGAGCATAAATACTCCCTCTTGGAGTCACAAGTATCAACTTGGCCAGAGCCTCTACTAGCAACGGAGAGCATGCAAGAACATAAACAACATATATGATAGATTGATAATCAATTTGACATAGTATTCAATATTCATCGGATCCCAACAAACACAACATGTAGCATTACAAATAGATGATCTTGATCATGATAGGCAGCTCACAAGATCTAACATGATAGCACAATGAGGAGAAGACGACCATCTAGCTACTGCTATGGACCCATAGTCCAGGCGTGAACTACTCACACATCGATCCGGAGGCGATCATGGCGATGAAGAGACCTCCGGGAGATGATTCCCCTCTCCGGCAGGGTGCCGGACGCGATCTCCTGAATCCCCCGAGATGGGATTGGCGGCGGCGGCGTCTCTGGAAGGTTTTCCGTATCGTGGCTCTCGGTACTGGGGGTTTCGCGACGAAGGCTTTAAGTAGGCGGAAGGGCAGGTCAAGAGGCGTCACGAGGGACCCACACAACAGGGCCGCGCGGCCAGGGCCCAGGCCGCGCCGCCCTGGCGTGTCGTCGCCTCGTGGCCCCACTTCGTTTCCTCTCCGGTCTTCTGGAAGCTTCGTGCAAAAATAGGACCCTGGGCGTTGATTTCGTCCAATTCCGAGAATATTTCCTTACTAGGATTTCTGAAACCAAAAACAGCAGAAAAACAACAACTGGCTCTTCGGCATCTCGTTAATAGGTTAGTGCCGGAAAATGCATAATAATGACATATAATGTGTATAAAACATGTGAGTATCATCATAAAAGTAGCATGGAACATAAGAAATTATAGATACATTTGGGACGTATCACATGCTACTAACATAATCTTGATCATACTATTGTAAAGCATATGAGATGAATGCAGACATGCAGTGACTCAAGGAAATGATCTATAGTTTGCTAACAAATAGATAACATATAGAAAAAACTTTTCATGAATAGTACTTTCAAGACAAGCATCAAAAAGTATTGCATAAGAGTTAACTCATAAAGCAATAAATTCTTAATAAGATGTTTTGAAACAACACAAAGGAAGATTTAAGTTTCAGCAATTGCTTTCAACTTTCAACATGCATATCTCATGGATAATTGTCAACACAAAGTAATATAATAAGTGCAATAAGCAAGCATGTAAGAATGAATGCACAGTTAACACAAGTGTTTGCTTCTAAGATAGAAAGGAGTAGGTAAACTGACTCAACATAAATTAAAAGAAAGGCCCTTCGCAGAGGGAAGCAGGGATTAAATCATGTGCTAGAGCTTTTTAAGTTTTGAAATCATATAGAGAGCATACAAATAAAGTTTTCAGAGGTGTTTGTTGTTGTCAACGAATGGTAGTGGGCACTCTAACCCCCTTGTGAAACAGACTTTCAAAGAGCGGCTCCCATGAAGGACGTTATCTCTACCAGCAAGGTAGATCATGCCTCTTCTCTTTGGTTTACACATGTATTTTAGTTTTATTTATAGCTGACACTCCTCCCAACCTTTTGCTTTCACAAGCCGTGGCTAACCTAATCCTCGGGTGCCTTCCAACAATTCACATACCATGAAGGAGTGTCTATTTGCAAAATTAAGTTGCTTACTGATGAATCAGGGCAAAACATGTGAAGAGAATTATTAGTGAAGGTTAATTAATTGGGGCTGGGAACCCCGTTGCCGGCTCTTTTTGCAAAATTATTGGATAAGCGGATGAGCCACTAGTCCATTGGTGAAAGCTGCCCAACAAGATTGAAAGATAAAACACCACATACTTCCTCATGAGCTATAAAACATTGACACAAATAAGAGATAATAAAGTTTTGAATTGTTTAAAGGTAGCACATGAAGTATTTAATTGGAATGGCAGAAAATACCACATAGTAGGTAGTTATGGTGGACACAAATGGCATAGGTTTTGGCTCAAGATTTTGGATGCACGAGAAGCATTCCCTCTCAGTACAAGGCTTTGGCTAGCAAGGTTGTTTGAAGCAAACACAAGTATGAACCGGTACAACAAAACTTACATAAGAACATATTGCAAGCATTATAAAACTCTACATTGTCTTCCTTGTTGCTCAAACACTTTTACCAGAAAATATCTAGACCTTGGAGAGACCAATCATGCAAACCAAATTTCAACAAGCTCTACGGTAGTTCTCCACTAATAGGTTTAAACTACATGATGCAAGAGCTTAAACATGATCTACTTGAGAGCTCAAAACAATTGCTAAGTATCAAATTATTCAAGACAATATGAAGCATTTTCTGTTTCCAACCAAATAACAATAAGTGCTGCAGCTTTCAGCTTTCGCCATGAATATTAAAGTAAATTAAGAACACAAGTGTTCAAATAAAAAAGCGGAGCGTGTCTCTCTCCCACACAAGGATTGCTAGGATCCGAATTTATTCAAACACAAAAAAAAAAGCACACGGACGCTCCAAGTAAAGCACATAAAATGTGACCGAATAAAAATATAGTTTCACTAGAGGTGACCTGATAAGTTGTTGATGAAGAAGGGGATGCCTTGGGCATCCCCAAGCTTAAACGCTTGAGTCTTCTTGAAATATGCAGGGATGAACCACGGGGGCATCCCCAAGCTTAGACTTTTCACTCTTCTTGATCATATATCATCCTCCTCTCTTGACCCTTGAAAACTTCTGGCACACCAAACTTCTCATAAACTTCATTAGAGGGGTTAGTACTCAAAAAACTTTAATCCACTTTAGCCCTGTAGTGACACATTGCAAGAACTCAATAAAATATTAGCTACAGCTCTCCACGTCTAGAAAGCCTTACTTAAAGTCCACAAGAGACAATGCAAAAAACAGAGACAGAATCTGTCAAAACAGAATAGCCAGTAAACACGAATTTTTTAGAGGTACTTCCGTTGCTCAAATCAGAAAACTCAAAACTAATGAAAGTTGTGTACATATCCGTGGAACACGCATGAAATTTTGCAGAATTTTTAGAGTCTCCTACAGAGAGATCTACTCAAATTCGTGATAGCTAAAAATCTGTTTCTGCGCAGAAATCCAAATCTAGTATCAACTTTATATTAGAGACTTTACTTGGCACAACAATGCGATAAAATAAAGATAAGGAGAGGTTGCTACAGTAGTGACAACTTCAAAGGCACAACAAAACAGTAGCAAAATAAAAACATGGGTTATCTCCCAAGAAGTGCTTTCTTTATAGCCATTAAGATGGGCTCAGTAGATTTTAATGATGCTCATATGGAAAATAGAAAATGAAGCAAAAGGAGCATCAAAAAACGAATTCAAAACACATTTAAGTCTAACCCACTTCCTATGCATAGAAATCTTGTACACAAATAAATTCATGAAGAACAAAGTGACAAGCATAGGAAGATAAAACAAGAGTAACCTCAAAATTTTCAGCATGTAGAGAGGTGTTTTAGTACCATGAAAATTTCTACAACCATATTTTCCTCTCTCATAATAATTTTCAGTAGCTTCACGAATAAACTCAACAATATAACTATCACATAAAGCATGTCTTTCATGATCCACAAACACATAATTTTTATCAAGCTAAAAAAAATAGGATTAAAACTTTCAAACCCACTTTTATCAATAATATAACAAGATGATTGATCAATCTCAAAAGATATGGGACTCCTAGATAAAGTCAAGACCTCTCCAATCCCATTTTCATTAGTAGTACAATCAAGTAACATAGGACCATCATCTAGAGATTTATCATAAACATTTGCTAAGCAAAACTCTTTAGTACCATGCATTTCGACATCAGGCACAAACAAATCATTATCATAAGATTTATTAAAATAGCATGGATTATCATAGATAAAAGTAGCATAGTTATTCTCACAAGTTTTACTCATAGGAAATATTTCAAGAGAATCCACAGGAACATAACATTCATCCTCTTTTGGTAAGCATGGAGGACAATCAAATAGTGTAAGAGATAAAGAGTTACTCTCATTAGAAAATTGGCATGGGTAGCTAATCCATTCTTCCTCCTTTTGTTCATCACTCTCCTCCTCTTTTTCATCCAATGAGCTTTCAGGTTCATCAATTTCTTCCTTCATAGGTTCCTGCAAATTGTGAGTGCATTCCTGTGCATGAATGAGTCTCTCTTTATAATCAATAATATAAGGATTATTGCTGTAACTTTCTATGCAAAAATTAAGGATAGAAGAGACATAATCTTTAAGGTCCTTACAAGCAACACAAGTTTCATAATTTTTAGACATGAAGGATTCTATTTCAGAAGCTCCCATAAATAAAACAAATTGTTCTACTTCTTCGAACCCAAGATGAATATACTTATTCCAATTATAGTTCATAATTAAAACTTCCTCACTAAAGCCACATTGAAATTTAAGATGTTTAGTATCCTGTTTAGAGCAACCGTTTATATCATGGCGTTTAAGCAAGATTTTAGCAATTGTATTCAATTTTTCTATCACAGCACTCATAAGTTTACCCGTTCTTGATTCTCTATAATTCATATATAATTCTATAAGCTCCAAATAGGTTGTGGGTTCTCCCATAACAACAGTTTTTAATTTTTCGGTTTTTCAAATTTTTATGGATTTTTGGGTATATAGGGAAAATAAAACAAGTCAAAAACAAACTAGACAAAAGTAAACTAAGCAAAATAATACTAGACAGAAATAAACTAAGAAAAAATAAACTAGACAAAAGTAAACTAACAAAACAAAATAAAATAAAGACAGAGAGAGGTAGAGTGTACTCCCCAGGTGAACTTATGAATAGAGCTATGCCTCCCCGGCAACGGCGCCAGAAAATAGTCTTGATAACCCACAAGTATAGGGGATCGCAACAGTCTTCGAGGGAAGTAAAACCCAAATTTATTAATTCGACACAAGGGGAGGTAAAGAATACTTATAAGCATTAACAACTGAGTTGTCAATTCAGCTGCACCTGGAAAAGCACTAGTAACGAGGGTGATGTGAAAGCAGCAGTAATATGAGAGCAATAGTAACAGTAACACAGCAGTAGTAGCAGTAACACAGAGGCAATGGCACCAGAAAATAGTTGATACTACTTCTAATGACATATAGGACCGAGTGAATATTTGATGATGAAATATGGACAGGGGTTCCCAGCTATCTACACTAGTGGTAACTCTCCAATAACAAGTGTCAAGTGTTGGGTGAACAAATTACAGTTGGGCAATTGATAGGATTGAAATAGCATTAAGACAGAACATCAAGTTTACTAATCATGTAGGCATGTTTTCCATATATAGTCATACGTGCTCGCAATGAGAAACTTGCATAACATCTTTTCTCCTACCAGCCGGTGGCAGCCGGGCCTCAAGGGAATCTACTTGTAATTAAGGTACTCCTTTTAATAGAGCACTGGAGCAAAGCATTAACACTTGGTGAAAACATGTGATCCTCATATCTAAGCCATCCCCTCCAGTTATCCCAGTTGCTGTCACTCTGGGGCCTCGTGTTCCGGACATAGACATGTGCAAACAGCTTGTAGATACAATCTAAGCAATTATTATAGAGCTTAAATCTAAGATCATGCCACTCGTGCACTAGTGACAAGCATTAAACACAACAAGATTGCAGCAACAATAACTTCACAAACTTTATAGATAGACTGATCATAATGTAACAATTCATCGGATCCCAACAAACACAACACCGATTACATCAGATGGATCTCAATCATGTAAGGCAGCTCATGAGATCATTGTATTGAAGTACATGGGAGAGAGAATACCAATTAGCTACTGCTATAACCCGTAGTCCATGGGGGAACTACTCACGGAGCATGATGGAGGCGGTGGCGTCGATGGAGAAGCCTTCCGGGGGCACTTCCCCGTCCCGGCGGCGTGCCGGAACAGAGATTCTGTCCCCCGAAACGGAGTTTCGCGATGGCGACGACGCCCCTAGAGTCTTTCTGGAATATGATTGATTGATATAGGGTTTTCGCGTCGCGAGGAATTTATAGGCGAAAGGGCAGCGCCAGAGGGCGCCTGGGGGGCCCACCCCATAGGGCGGCGCGCCCCCTCCTAGGCCGCGCCCCAGGGTGGTGTGGGGCCCCCCTGGCCCTTCTCCGTCTCTCCTTCGGCGTTCTGGGTCCGTCTCGGTGAAATAGGAGGTTTGGCTTTTGTTTCGTCGAATTCCGAGAATATTGCCCGAACAGCTTTTCTGGAACCAAAAACAACGAGAAAACGGAACCGGCACCTTGGCATCTCGTTAATAGGTTAGTGCCGGAAAATGCATGAAATCATTATAAAGTGTGAGCAAAACATGTAGGTATTGTCATAAAACTAGCATGGAACATCAGAAATTATAGATACGTTGGAGACGTATCAGCGTCTCAGTATGTTTTCTCGTATCGTGGCTCTCGGTAATAGGGTTTGCGCGACGGAGAGCTTAAATAGGCGAAGGGGCGGAGTCGAGGGACGCTCGAGGGGCCCACCCCATAGGGCGGCGCGGCCAGGGGTGGGGCCGCGCCCCCCTAGGGTGTGGCCGCCTCGTCGCCCCTCTTCGTCTCCTCTTCGGACTTCTGGAAGGCTCCGTGGAAAATAAGACCGTGGGGTTTTGTTTCGTCCAATTCCGAGAACATTTTCTGTGTAGGATTTACGAAACCAAAACAGCAGAAAACGGAAGCTGGCGCTTCGGCATCTTGTTAATAGGTTAGTGCCGGAAAATGCATCAAAATGATATAAAGTGTATATAAAACATGTGAGTATTGTCATATAACTAGCATGGAACATAAGAAATAATAGATACGTTTAAGACGTATCAGATGCACGATAAGGGGATCCTAGCAGATCCTTGATACATCTCCAACGTATCTATAATTTCTTATGTTCCATGCTAGTTTTATGACAATACCTACATGTTTTATTCACACTTTATAATGTTTTTATGCATTTTCTGGGACTAACCTATTAACAAGATGCCACGATGCCGGTTCTCGTTTTCTGCTGTTTTTGATTTCAGAAAAGTTAGTTTACAAATATTCTCAGAATTGGACGAAACAAAAACCCACGGCCCTATTTTCCACGGAGTGTTCCAGAAGATCGAAGAAGAGTCGAGGAAGGCAAGCAGGGGGGCCCCACCTCCTGCCGCGCCGGGGTGTGGGGAGCCCACCTCAGGACTCCCCCGACTCTGCCCCTTCGCCTATTTATTCCTTCGTATCGGAAAACCCTAGTACCGAGAGCCAAAATACGAGAAAAGTTTCAGAGACGCCGCCGCTGTCAAACCCATCTCGGAGGGTTCTGAAGATCTCCTCCGGCACCCTTCCGGAGAGGGGAATCATCACCGGAGGGCTCTACATCACCATGCCCGCCTCCGGACTGATGCGTGAGTAGTTCATCCTTAGACTATGGGTCCATAGCAGTAGCTAGATGGTTGTCTTCTCCTATTATGCCATCATGTTTAGATCTTGTGAGCTGCCTATCATGATCAAGATCATCTATTTGTAATGCTACATGTTGTGTTTGTTGGGATCCGATGAATATGGAATACTATGTCAAGTTGATTATTGATCTATCATATATGTTGTTTATGATCTTGCATGCTCTCCGTTGCTAGTAGAGGCTCGGCCAAGTTGATACTTGTAACTCCAAGAGGGGGTATTTATGCTAGATAGTGGGTTCATGCCTCCATTGAATCTGGGACAGTGACAAAAAGTTCTAAGGTTGTGGATGTGCTGTTGCCACTAGGGATAAAACATCAATGCTTTGTCTAAGGATATTTGTATTGTTTACATTATGCACAGTACTTAATGCAATTATCTGTTGTTTGCAACTTAATACTGGAAGGGGTACGGATGCTAACCCGACTGTGGACTTTTTAGGCATAGATGCATGCTGGATGGCGGTCTATGTTCGTTGTCGTAATGCCCTAAGTAAATCTCATAGTAGTCATCATGATATGTATGTGCATTGTTATGCCCTCTCTATTTGTCAATTGCCCAACTGTAATTTATTCACCCAACATGTTATTTATCTTATTGGAGAGACACCACTAGTGAACTGTGGACCCCGGTCCATTCTTTTACATCTGAAATACAACCTACTGCAATCATTGTTCTCTTTTGTTTTCTGCAAGCAAACATCATTTTCCACATCATACGTTTAATCCTTTGTTTTCAGCAAGCCGGTGAGATTGACAACCTCACTGTTAAGTTGGGGCAAAGTATTTTGATTGTGTTGTGCAGGTTCCACGTTGGCACCGGAATCCCTGGTGTTGCGCCGCACTACACTCCTTCACCAACAACCTTCACGTGGCCTTCATCTCCTACTGGTTCGATAACCTTGGTTTCTTACTAAGGGAAAACTCGCTGCTGTACTCATCATACCTTCCTTTTGGGGTTCCCAACGGGCGTGTGCTTTACCGTCACAAGCAATCCTCCTAGGTTGTTGCCCCTTTCACAGAGAGAACCCGGGTAGATAGAATCTTCCAACAAGGCGATGAACGCAGCCTGAAGAAGAGGATCGAATCCAGCAAGCAACAGATCGATGAACGATACGCCTGAAACCTGAGCTAGACAATCCTTGATGAACACAAGAACCTTCACAGCGGATCTTATTACGAACTAGATAAACGGCAGGGCCGTACCCCCGGAGGGATGATACACATGAACATACGCAATAGTTTTAACCTAAACTTGTTTACCCCTAAACCCTAGTCGTGCCAGCCCTTATATGAGGGAGGTGGCCAGCCAAGCCATTGTGGGCTTGCCTAACTTGGTTTGGACAGGCCCAAACCAAAACTAACTCGACTTATTAAAAATCCTAATTGGCCCATATACGACCATTACATAAAATAAGATAACTAGGCCGGTGGAGTCCTGAAATTGGGCTTCACATCGGCCTTCGTGCCCATATCAGGCTTGCAATTGCACATGCACGCCGCAGCTACACCGAATCCAAATAAATGCGAGAGGAACATGATGTAGTAGTTGTTTACCTTAAGGACATCTCCAACGGTCGGGCGTGGATATAAAAGTGACACATTTTTTTAATGATGTTCGTAGCAAGGTTCATTTTCTGACCCCAAAATATATGTTACATGGATAATGCAATAATTAGGAAGGAGAGAGCACGAGATGCCTTTTGTGTGGCTGGAAGTGGGCACATCATTAATTAGTGAAGAAGAGAGAGGGGCCAACCAGGCCACACGGCTGCTCAGAAAGCGTGTGCATAGACGCATTTGCGACACAAATTTTATCCCGAAATGCGTTTGTGCGGGCAAGCTGATCAGTATGTGTATGACCATTGGGTAGGGGTGCAGTGTGCAGACATATTTTTTAACCGCACAAACGTAAACGGTTATTTTACGTATGTTTGCATCGGACCGCTGAAGATGCCCTAACTCATTGTATATTTGCTGGAGTACCGCATCACGTATTTATTGAAGTACTACATAGCATATTTTCACATAAAATAAATTATTAAACATCGTCCCTCCAATTTTCATTTATAGGAATGTCCCACTTTCCATTAATTTGCATAACAATAACGGAAATACATAGTTCTGATTTTAAGTTCACATCTGGCAAATAAAGGGAAAAAAAAGGAAAGAAGATGAACAATAAAAGGAACCCAGTTTTAATATTTTGGTAGCAAAACAATAGCTTGACCTCAACCTCGAAAATCAAGCTACGGGGTACAATACAATACCTACCCCTACACTATAGCAAATTTCTTTAGCAAACAAAGTGAAACAACCATCTCGCACCACCTGAAAGAACCAGCAGCAAGAACCAGCAATGAAACAAACTCAATGAACAAGACATGAAAAGCCTCCACTTCAGGTCTTCAAACTCCGCCATTGGTAATCAGCAGCATCTCAAGCTGTTGGTTTTCCTAACAAGACATGAAAAGCATCTCAAGCTTCTAGCACTTGTCCTGATCATGTCGCTGTCCTCATTACCATACAGACCTGCCCAGAAATGTAGGAAGGAACAAACAGCACAGATCGTCACCATAGGAGATCAAACAACAAGTTTCTTGAAAGTAATCTTGTTTCGGACATTCCAGATTCCCGCGGCAAAAGATAGCAAGGAGCAGCCTGTAAAACTTTTTTCCTTTTGGATAGAACCTATAGAACAAATGACGCAACATTAATTTTATGGACGGTTGCGAGGAGCAGCATGTGACCCTGCCTAATTATATATATAAGATAATAATTAACTAATTAGACCTCATTGGCCTTTTGAGTTTGGGGTATACTGAAGGACGATGCCGTCACCTTGAGGCTAATCTCCTGACTTCAGAGTTTACCAAATGAGAAAAAAATAACAATTTGTGGCGTTAAAATATACCCTATGAATAATCGAAGCTCAATTCCACAATTACCATCTGAAAAACAAAGTCAATTTTGAATCTAGGTTAGAAAATAATCAAACAGACAACCACTTGGTATGCGGCTTGCCAAACTCTGTTGTAGTGTGCTTATTTCATAATCGACTATTGTAGAGAATTATAATCAAAGGAAGAGAAATAAGAATCATAGTCCTTCTGTTCATGTCTAGTCAAGGTTAAACTTTTAAACATAAGGCCAAAGGCCCAGCTTTAAATTAATAAAGCCACAACGGCAGAGTTACAAGGTGCTGAAAACAGCTTACAAACATCAAGGACCAAACACACTAAAGATAACAAAGAACGCAACTTGATCTCGATGTCATCATCTGAAGGGGGGAGGCAAAGCTTAGGAGAAGCAATGCCGTGCAGCTCGCCACCGGAGAGCCCTGCCGACATCAAGTCTTGGCGCAACACAGCCAGCCTGCCATCCGCCTCCACCTGCCGACATCAAGGTTAAACTTTGACAAACACATAGAAAAAAATATTAACATCTGCAATATAGCCTAAATACTATTAAAATCATCATAATATATTTTTATATTATGTGCATTCGAATTAGATGTTGGCCTTTCCTATATTTTTAATCAAATTTTACAAAAATTAAATTAACAAAATCCAGAATATATGATAATTATGGACAAATGAAGTATTAAAAATAAATCCGGCGCCCGTCTCCTCCATGGAGAGGCACTGCATCTGCTCGTGCCGGGCAAACCGTGCCATGTGCTGTTGAGATATGACAAGATTCCATATAGCTGGAACCTTCAAAATTGGCGCGAGCCGGTTGCTAGTTTTACCATAATAAATGAATTTATTTAGTATACTAGTACTACTAGAGTAGTCAATATATAGATACACCAGCAACCCAACGCCCAGAATTCTAGTAGTATCGAAATGCCACACTCATACCTATGTCTCTCTTCTTCAACATGTTCTCGCATAGGATATGGCTTAGGACCTACTTAGAAATGGAAGGTTTCTGGAATCATGTACCTTTCTACCGAGTATGTGACTAATACTTCATCCATACTTATCGTCTACATTGGATTTATGCACAGTTTCAACGAGGCTATGATTTCACTGCACTTCCAATACTTTGAAGCTTGTACACTCATTGAAGTTTGTTAGCGCCGGCTAAGTCAGCTAAAAGTTCCGCTAGGGCATTGTCTGCATGCGCAAACGTTATATTCAGTATAGCGCACCCTAGGATGACAGCTCCACACTGTATTAACAAAAGAAAGGTTGCAGTTCCGACAATGTAGTAGTGGTGGTAGTGTTGGTGACATTTGCGGTCTTGTAAGCATAGGAAAACTTCAGTTCCCTTTCTGCTATACATCTAAGCTCAAGCAAAACTATTCGACCCCTTTGTTCCTCTCTTATGTAGTAAGAAATATGCCGACCTTTTCCTTATGTACGTATATACCATTCAGATCTTGTTGAGAAGTTCACATTTCAAAAAAAGTTTGTCTGCACAATTCAGAATCTCGGTGCCTAACTTCTAGCAGATTGCTCGTGTCTAAAGAGCCTCAACTTACCACTAGGAAAATAGTTGAGATTTTGTGTACTTGTGTTGAATATGGCTATGTCCAAATTAGGTTAAAAATAATGTTTGGAATTACAACAGGGACAGTGTAAAGTTTGTGTCACATAATTGTAATGATTGTTGTTGAATATAATTGTGTAGCCGTCTTCCATCAGATCGGTCTTTTGATTGCACTGGCTAGAGCATGTAATTTCACATGGTATGAGACCTACATGGTCTTGGGTTTAAATCCTAGCCAACGCTGTATTTAAAATAAATATTTGTGGCCATTAAAAAAATTAAGGATACATGTCTAACAACTGTGTGAGATCTAAGAAATAAAAAGGCCACCAGCCTAGATGTGAGAAAAAGTGTTGAATACTATCTAGTGCTTCTCCATCAGATCGGTCTTTTGATTCAACTAGCTAATGCATGCAATTCCACATTTATGACTTGCCACATACAACAAAACGTGTAAGCTTTGCATAATGGCCTCGACCATGCTCTAATGGACATCATGTTATTGCAGATGTGCGCCCATAGCCAATGCTCTATCAATCTAGGCCTCATGGCAGAAACACATTGAAAACATCAAGCTTTTTTTTGGTCCTTTCCAGAAATGATATTAATATATGGTTCATGCTTTGTCGTGCCACCTCACGAGAGATTGTTTTCTGTTATAATGCACCCTGAAAAGGTGCATCACTTTTTTTCATTACAAGAAGTGCCAAGCGTCAAGCTTACAGGTTGTTCAAACGCTGCAACAGGGTGACACCTCCTCAACTAAAAACTAAGTCCTAGGGCGTGTTTATTAGTCTGGCCAGGTCTTTTTTACATGGTAGAGAAACAAAATGCCTTGTTTGGTTGTCTGGAAGGTATCTGTCTTGTGGCTCAACCGGTTCTCAAAGCATTCTCGGGATAGATAGAAACGTCTGAATCGGCAGTTTCCAGCGGGCATGTTCCGTTGTCGTGACTTTTCGGCTCGACGGATGCAACCGCTGCTCGTGCTCTTGCTTAAACTCACTCTCCTTACACTACACACACCCTCTCTTTAAATCAACACAAACATACTCCGAATCAAAATAAGTTGTACACGAAAAAGATGATGTCGATGATATGAATCAATTCCCACAATCGGTTTCGAGTTTCGTCAGTCGTAAATCGTCAATTTCGTGTATGAAGTTTTACGAGAATTTTGTCAAATTCGTCGCGCAACCTCAACCGTTTGAAATTTCCTTTGAGGAGTAGGTTCAAGTTACCATTCCGCATGACTTTCATGTTGACAGGTTTTTGTTTCGGTGTACATAGACGGATAAATAAATGACTCGCTAGTATTATGTGTGAGTATAGTTTGAAGTACTCTTGCTCAATTTATTGCTTGCCATATTTATGGACGGCGACGTGGTGATGATATGTGAGAAGTGAGAGATGATAATCCATGGTGGTGGCGGCATGGTGATTTCGTCTTCGTGGTCGGCGATGTGGTGATGCTTGCGACCGGCGTGACCGATGGTGTCATGGTGGTATTCAGCTTCGTCGTCGGCGACATGGTTATGCTTGTGACGAGCGTGAACGGCGGTGTCATGGTGGTGTTTGTCTTCGTGGTCGGCGACGTGGTGATGCTTGCGACCGCCGACGGTGTCATGGTGGTCTTCGTCCTCGTGGTCAACGACATGGTGATGCTTGTGACGGGCATGAACAGTGGTGGCATGGTGGTGTTCATCTTCGTGGTCAGCGATGTGGTGGTGCTTGTGACCGGCGGCATCATGGTGGTATTCGTCTTCGTGGTTGGCGACGTGGTGATGCTTGTGACCGGAGTGAATGACGGTGCCATGGTGGTCTTCATCTTCGTGGTCGTCGACGTGCCCATGCTTGTGACCGGCGTGACCGACGGTGTCATGGTGTTCTTCGTCTTCGTGATCGGTGCCATGATGGTATATGCCTTCGTGATCGCCGACATACCGAAGCTTGTGAACAATGATGCCATGATGGTGTCTACGTGCTCATGCTTGTGATAGGTGAGGTAAGGTCACCATGTTACCATATAGGTGAGGTTAGAAAAAGCATGCGACCAATCAAACAAAGTGACACTTGGGTACCAACTGATGCAACCCAGGAAATCAAACGAAGTGCGTTTTTTACCAAAACTCATCTTAAACGCGCAGTGAGTTCTATCTCACTAGTGCAGTGCAGTAAGCCACGAATTGAATGCAGACCCCTAATCTCCCGGCAGCAACCATTTGGGTGTCGTTTGCGCGAAGCCAAACGTAGTGCCACGGAGAACGCCAGCTAGCCGCATATGCTTTGCGTAACACCTCACAAGAGATAGACGGTGGTAATAGTTGCCCTTGGGGCAATCTCCTAACTTTGTAGATTTCCTGAGGAGTATATAAAAATATAATTTGTAGCATTACGATCCTACGAACAATGAAGGCTTAGTTCCTGCTATTACCTTATGGAAAACAAAGCATATGACCATTTACAGTTGGCACTGCTGGTTCTTCTCTTCTCCATTAAAACAACTCTAACTTACTTTGCTTGGTAAATCAATCTAACTATGAGTAGATTTCTCTCAAATGGTTGTAGTTTCACATTTCATGTCACATGCTTTTAAACGCAATAATTATGTATTCAACTAGGTTAGAAAATAATCAGACAGCCAAACACGTAGGTTTAGTCTGCAGTTTGCTAAACTGTGTTGTGTTGTGAACTTGTGATGTGCTCATTTTATAATCTACTACTGTACTCAAAAGTAGACAAAATCGGATCAAACTGATACTAAAGTAGCCAAAGACAGGTTGGACGTACGAGATTATCATGATCCCAGCGCATGCAGCGTAATTCTTTGTTGTGGCCGATTGATTTCCCTCAGAATCATTCTTATTGATGTGTGAAGATCCTTTGGAAGCTGAAGTACGTGCATGCCTTGGAGGGATTGAAATTGCCCTGGAATATAGTCAGTTGCCCATCGACATTGATATGGACTGTTTTCATTTGGTATCGGTGGTCCAAGATCTTTCACTCAATTGATCGCCTCTAATGCATCTAGTCTGGGAGATTAAAAGACTGTCCAGTCATGATAGTGTGTTGTAAAAGTAGATCGCTCACGGATAAGGCTTTTTTTTTTTTTTTGAGAGAGAGTTCACCGGGAGGAGCACAAAGGCTCCCACCTGGATGTGTCGTTTTTTATTTCATCAAGCAATCGGGTAAAGGCCCGTACGAGTTTTACAGCAGCAGTACAAAGGGTTTTGAGAGGGAGACAACACCCAACACAGAGGGGGTGAGCTCAACAAGAAGAAAGTACCGACGTCGCCATGGTGGTCGAGCGGCAGACGCACGCACCAAAGGACAGCATCATCACAACGGGGCTTGCGGATCAGCACAAGCGAGGACACGAGCCCATTGAAAATGACATCATTACAGTGTTTACATTATTATATTACATATATTAAAGCTGATAATAAACTATATCAAAGCCAAACCGTTTTGCAGCAATGAGATTAGTTTGGGTACTGTTGGTGTCCCGTTTTATCCAATCGGGTTTTGCCACGATTATTTTTTCCCACTTCAATCTGGATGTAAGGGAGACGTGCGGGAATTTCTTTCTTTCTTTCTCTTTTTTTCCCTTTCTAAAATTAAAATAGCCGGTAGACTTTGCACATGTGGGCCGGTTTCTTCCTGTTTATTTGGCGTCGGTTACCTTCCATCTCCGGTTTAATCGGCCTCCACCGGCTGTGCATGGATTACGGGAGTTTCCGTTTTCACTTCTCCGCCACGTGCCTTCTTGCGTGTCTTTTCTTTTTCTTTCCTTCTTCCTGGACCTAATTTCCTCATGCGTCTTCTCCTCGGTTCATACAACTACCTATCTTCTCTCCGCTGCTCTTTCTTTCCTCCCCCTTTTCTTCCGTCGCTGGATTTCCTTTCCAGGTTTTGATCTCAGCGTTTCCTTCTGGTTCTTCTCCGTTTGGCCTCCCGCTTTGTCATGTCTTACTCGATTTATTTTGTTTCAGGAATCTGCTTGGTCATGGATGCTGCTGCAGGTCGTGGGGGAGGTCGCCCGGTTCCTGCACCGCCGCCTTTACGCCGGCTAAGCTCTTAGCCGCGTCTTCATCATCTTAGCAGCTCGCCTGCTGTCAGTCGTACCCCGCCGTCTTCGCCGGTGCATCCATCATACGCGTCGCCGGCTTTGCCTCCACTTCCTTTGCCTGTGCCTTTGGCGGCGCGTTTCCGCCGTGGCCTGGATCAGCTGCTTCCTCGGCCGGCAGGCTGGGGCGGCCGGGGTTCTCGCGGCCATCGGCGGGACTCCTCTGCTGCTCTTCTTGCCTCAGCTGTTGGTTCAGCTGGTGCTGCTGCGTCCGATCGGCCATCTTCTGGTTCTAGGTCTCCTGCTTTACCTTATGTTGCTTGCTTCTTTGTCGGCCATACAACTGCCCGGAGGAGGTGTAGGCCGGGGATCAGGTCGTCGCCGCGGCCGGTCGTTCTCCCTTTCTGCTTCTCCACGTGCATGGCACCGACGCCGTTCCGAGGATACTCCTTCCGATGTTGCTGTTACTCTTACCGGTTCTGCTGTCCGTCTTCCCGGGCCTGATATACCTGCTGTCCACCTTTTGGTTGTCCTATGGATCCACACCATACTGGGTCTTCTACGGGTATTTCTTTCCGCCGATCTCTTGCCTCTCCTTCAATGTTAGATGACATACAATCTTGGAGGCGGGAGATAAGTTTAGGCAAGCGTCCTGTTGAGGTTCCAGACGTCACTGTTGCTGGTAATTTCCTCTTCCTCTTTTATCTTCCCTTCAGTTTGCCCTACCTCTGCAATATCATACTTTTTCCATTAGGCATGCAGCTGTACCGGTAGTTTGCGAGATGATCGATCAAAGCAACCACTTGAGATTTATTTAAGTATGTAAAGTTTTCGCAATTATTGTCAGCCTTCTGGCTTCTGAATTTTCCATTTAACTGAAATCGTCACGATATGTATTTCTCTGAATTCAGTGTTTGGGTTATAAACAGAACATCACCAGCAATTGTTTTCCTATCTGCAAAATAATGCCATTATTTTCTTTCCAAATTGTAAAAGTTCTTTCCTTTGCAATTATGTTATCTACAGTCACTACATCAATCTATACGCAATGTAAGTTCTGCTTGCCAGGCTTATTGCACTGATATGCGTGACCGGCTGTTGCATTTTGTCTTGCCAACTGTTAATTCTCCTTCACCCATTCATCCATCATTTATAATTACTTTATGCAACTGAGAAAATTTATTGCAGCACAGAAGTTCTATCTTGCAGCTCTGCCGTGTCACCAGCAATTGTTTTCCTATCTGCAAAATAATGCCATTATTTTCTTTCCAAATTGTAAAAGTTCTTTCCTTTGCAATTATGTTATCTACAGTCACTACATCAATCTATACGCAATGTAAGTTCTGCTTGCCAGGCTTATTGCACTGATATGCGTGACCGGCTGTTGCATTTTGTCTTGCCAACTGTTAATTCTCCTTCACCCATTCATCCATCATTTATAATTACTTTATGCAACTGAGAAAATTTATTGCAGCACAGAAGTTCTATCTTGCAGCTCCGCCGTGTCACCAGCAATTGTTTTCCTATCTGCAAAATAATGCCATTATTTTCTTTCCAAATTGTAAAAGTTCTTTCCTTTGCAATTATGTTATCTACAGTCACTACATCAATTTATACGCAATGTAAGTTCTGCTTGCCAGGCTTATTGCCTTGCCTACTGTTTCCTTGCTGTTTGATTTCCATAAGCTTTAGCGTTACATTCCTTTCATTTTATTTCATTCCCATGGATCCTTACTATTTGATCTGTTCATGGTTGGTTTCATTAATTTTCTCATCTAGATTTCCCTGCTACCATATGCTCTATTCTTCATACATTATGCTGATCGATATGTTACTTTACTATACACTTTTTATGCATACTAATATTTCGTGATCATCTCATTTTACAGGATATTTACATAGGTGACAATGCAAGAAACATCAGTCAGAGATATCAAACCTCGAGGATCTCCGAGGCGTGCTGTTGTACGCATTGCCCGGTCAGGGGAGAACCGGAATAGAGACAACCACCTCTATGAGATTGGTTTCATGTTTGTTGATCATTTGGTACATCTTCCACACCAACATTTGTTATCTATCTTCTTTCTGTTTCCTGCACATGAGACATATGCACTTAGTAAACGCTTAAGATTCAGTTATTTACCAACTTAAATATGCCTTTCAATAATTATACCACTTACAGGACTGTGATGTAAAATCATACAAACATGTTTACATACCTTTTCTTATTTCATCTGTTTTCTTCAGCATCTCTCTTTGACATCTTTGTTTTTAAATTTATTTCTCCATCAATGCCAAAATGAACACTTATCCCATCCATTCAGCTATTCTCAACTACAAAAAAAATGCATGCAATCAAATACGCTTTCACATTTTATCTTTTAGGTATATTCTTACGATAGTATGCATTTGCCAATAAGTGTTAATCAAGAACAGCATATTCTACTTGAATTTTTTGTTTTCCCTGTCGAATGTACACTTAAACTGTACTTATTCTGCAGGGTACATAGAAGGTTCCCTGCTCGAAGACCATATGGATCAATTCAGGGACAAACTAAAAGAGGGCAAAGTATACAAACTGGAGTCCTTCATGATTGTTGATCCCCGGACCAGTTATAGAGCAACAGATCACTGCCATAGGTTCCGAATCTCACAAAACACAAAGATAAATGAAATGCTGCCTGAGCCTGAAAACTTTCCTCTCTATGGGTATGATGCAAAATCCTTTGATGATGTCCGGCCACGTGTGGACGACTCGGAAATCCTATCAGGTTACTGTTTAGAAACAAACCATGTATTGCATATCACACTGTATTCTCACGCTTACATTGTTTTCTCTTTTGTCACCAACCTTCAGATGTTGTCGAACTGGTGACCATGGTTTCAGACGTCATTCCATCAAAGACAGGAGATCAATCAAGAAGACACATTTACATAAAAAATGAAAGGTATAGCATACACTGCAATTCATTTCGCTTTAGGCAGGTAGCCAGGTAGTATAAAATTCACATGTTCTGACATCTCTTATTCTCACTAAGTGGTGAGCTTGCCATTGTCACCTTGTGGGGAGAACAATCCGAGAAGTTTGATGCAGAGGGCATTCAACAGATTTCTCTGCAAGAAAACGTGTTCATGCTGTTCGTGGGGATGAATGTTACCCTCTTTAAAGGTACATCAGTCTTACAAATTTTGTCAGACGGTTTTACCTGTTTAATATTATAGATTTTTTACTTTTATTGTCAGCATTAATAACACAACATGTTTTTCCTTAGGTATGCTAGGCTTCAAAGGCACTTCACTAACCCGCTGGCACGTGAACATACCTATTCCTGAAGTAGAGATGCTTCGCGATAGGTAACTTACACTATACCTTATACTCCTTACACTTATTAACAGATATGTAAACCTGATGTACACAAAACATTTTCTGCAGTCTTGGAAATAAGCGGTACATAATAGACTGGGAAGACTTTGTGCAAGCAAGACACGGCCGCTATCATGGTAAGCCTTTATGTGTGCTCATATTTTTCAAATTAGACAATCATCATGCCAGCAATATACTAATGCATACATGTATACAAACTAAGTAGCACTAAACTTCGCCGGGTAACAAGTACAAGCTAAACATAATGGTTACCAATTTGGACGATCAAATCAACTGGTGGTTCTATTCTTGCAAACTATGCTGGAGAAAAATGGTTCAGTACGGAACTTCTCGCAGATGCCCTACCTGCCATACATCAGGCGAGCACTACAGGTATTGTTATGGGCAAGCAAATAACAAGTGTCAGATAAATAATTGCATCTTATGCATGCATGCTCTAAAAAACAATACATCTATACATGTATAGGTTGAAGGTCAGTGCAATAGATGGAGCCAAACACTGAAGACCTACCCGTCACTGGCCGCTTCACATTCTTTGGCAACTGCGCCGAGGCTCTAACAGGCAAGGAAGTAGATCTTCTTGCGCCACTCACTAAAGGTCGTCCTAATTATGTCCCTCCTGCCATTATTGCCGCGGTAGGCAAGAAGTGCACAATCACTTGGGAAGTCGACCAGGAAACCTATGATGCTAATCCTGGAGTAGTGTTCCTTACCGTCTCAAAGGCGCAGCTACTGACTGACTCAGTGCAAGTGGTGGAACCTTCTACCCAAATCAGCTCTGCAATAGCTGACAAGACGATTATGCCAATTGACCACCACCCAGAAGGCAGCTCCTCACAGGCAACACCTCCGAAAGACGTACTTGAATCAATCGATGCTGAAGAGGATGAGGTAGGTAGTGCACTATTCTATATAATAAACTAATCCTACATCTTCTAATGTATTTTTCTAGCAGGACAAAGGCAAAGAAAACAAAGATAAGAAAATGAAGAGCAACGACGATAAAAAGGGACCTGCAAAGGCACTGTTCAAAGGAAAGAAGTAAACTTTCCCTTTTTAGGTAAAAGTAAAAGCTACGAAAAAGCTACATATTCCATCTATTACAGTATCCATTCACTCATCGTGTACCTTATATTGATTATTACAGACTACCATCGCACGACACCATTTATTACAGTACCATTCACTCATCATGTATCTTATAGTACTAGTATTGATTATTATAGACTACCGTCGCATGACAAAACGAGTGCAAGCACACTATCAGGGCGACCAAGCAAATAAGTGAAGTAGTCACCTACGGATGCAGCTTCTTACCAACCTTCTACCTTCGCCTCCTAAGTTTATGTCACCTAATATTACTCCAGATCAATACCCCTGCAATCTCTTAGAGTTGCAACCTAAGACTGTATATGTAGAAGTTTGCTTTTCAGACCTCCAGTACTACTATCTATGTATAATTATCCAGTATGTAAACCTATGTTCGTTATTATGTGCCTTAGAACTTAATGGGCTAGCAGCTTACTAACTATATTATCGTTTCATGTTTTACTGTCGTTGCTTCTGACTGGTGGCTTACACAAATACCAGCAACTCCATCAGATGTAACTACACGTATCCACTACCATAAGCGGACCCAAGACTATTTTGAAGCCTGGGCAAACAGTGTCAAACAGTGTTAAATAGTGTCAAACAGTACCAAATACGTGCAAATACGTAGAAAATACAGCTTGCCGGCCAGACGGAAGCCTGGGCAGCCGCTCGGGCAACAGGGAGGGTAGGTCCGCCAATGTCCACTACCACATCATTACACTTCTCCATGTCATATTTTACATAACATTGATGGCATTAGGATGAGATAGGTAACCTTTTTTCGGTGCTACCATGGTGGCGGCGAAGGACGATGGACGATGTTTCGGCGAGGCACAGGTTTTCCTAAGGGTGAAATTGTAATTTTACTTCTTGTGGGATTCCTTGTGCAAAGTTGCTTGACATGCATATTGGTCTCGTGTCATGACCATATGTGTAATCTCTGTAAAAAGATTGTTCAATGAAATATATATGGTTATTCAAAAAAGATAGGTAACCTTTTTTGCTTCTTCACTTCCATCAGTAAGTAATACAGCTAACACTCCCCTCAAATGTATATCTAACACAGAGAGCGGTACCGTCTCCTGAACTATCCAACGACAGATATGTTTCTGTTCTACAACTGAATTACGAATTGGCAAGATGGTTTTGCGGAAAAATCTGCATTTTATATGCACAAGGAAAGTAAATAAAAACAATGTCAATAATTTTGTGCAAAAATCTGTACCTTATATGCAGCAGCAGAGTGCACACAAAAAAATCATTAAAAAAAATACCAAACCTCATACATCCTACTATCAACCCATAGAATTTTATATACGATTTCTCAAAATTATACATTCGTATATGCACACACAACTACTTTTTTAGATAAAGGAGCAAAAGCTCCGGCCTCTGCATTAATTGATGCACACGGCCCTTTATTAAAGATCTCAAAGTATCGAGTACGAAAGCAACAGTATAAAAAGTACAGTCATGGATCCGACAAGGTTGCTACATGAATCAACCAACGGAAAAACAGACACCTAAATAGGCTAACCATACTCTATCCTATTACTGTGTCGCCATCCAGTAGCCCGGTAGTAGAAATCCTGAGTAACCAACAGCAGCTTGTTGCATCCAGTATCCATATCCTTGCGCTGATCCTCCGGTAGTAGGAAAGCCCATAACTGTATCCAATGCATAGCTCGATGAATAACCTGCAAAAAGTTAGTACCCTTCGATTATTAAAAATCATATCATTTCTAGTATTCCATATTGTCCAGCATATAGCGAGATATACCAATCCGAATTTTATTTTTATCTTTCTTCGGAACTCCATACAACCAGTTCCCAAACATATTATTAATACTCATTGGAGGCGGAATATTATAGGAAAAGTAAATCATCCTCCAAATGATAGTAGCAAAAGGACATGCAATGAACAAATGTTCAACAGTTTCATCTGTATCACAGAAACAACACTTTTGAGATCCTGTCCATCTACGTTTTGCCAAATTATCCTTAGTAAGTAAGACCTTGTTGTTAAGAAACCACATGAAAATCTTTATCTTTAAAGGGATTTTTAGTTTCCACAGATATTTGCGTAGAAATCTAGTATGTCCATTCATATAATCAAGATACATAGATTTAACTGTGAACAAACCCGAATCCGTAAGCTTCCATACAAACTTATCAGGTTCGTCAGTAAGATTGATGGTAATAAGTCTTTGACACAAATGCAACCACTCAGTATATTTGTGATCATTTAGTCCTCTCCTGAAGCTAATATTCAACGGAGTTTGAGCCAACACTGTGGATACCAGAACATCTTTGTGCTGCACTATATTATACAAGGAGGGATATTGTTGTGCTAAAGGGACATCCCCTAGCCACACATATTCCCAAAAACGTACCGAACAACCATCACCAACTTTGAAAAACCCTCTACTAAAAAAATCAGATTTCACTTTCATAAGACCTTTCCGAGAAGGTGAATCGGTAGGTTTAGCCTCAACTTGCGCTAAAGTTTTAGAATGTAGATACTTGTTATGCAGAATTTCTTGCCACATTCCTTGTTCATTAAGGATTTTGAATAACTATTTACTAAGTAAGCATTTATTTTTTAACTCCAAAACTTCAATACCGAGGCCCCCCTGATCTTTCGGCCTGCAAAGCATGTTCCACTTAGAGAGCCTATATCTTCTCTTTTGTTCATCAGATTGCCAGAAAAAATTGGACCTAAAAAAATCTAATATTTTCCTAACCCCCACTGGGATTTCCAAGAACGATAACATAAACATTGGTAAACTTGTTAAGACCGAATTAATGAGAACTAATCTATCCCCATAAGAAAGCATTTTACTCCGCCAGCAACCTAATTTTGAAGCAAAACGACTTTCAACCGGATTCCACTCAGCATTTCTCAAAATCGGTGATGGATAGGAATACCGAGATATTTAAAAGGTAAAACTCCTGCCTCACAACCAAAAATTTGCATATATTGTTGTTCAGTATCCTTTGCTTTACCAAAACAGAAGATCTCGCTCTTATGAAAGTTAATTTTCAACCACGATAGTTGCTCAAACATGCATAATATCAACTTCATATTAAGTGCTTTGGCAATGTCATGTTCCATGAATAAAATTGTGTCATCGGCATATTGTAATATTGAAATGCCTCCATCAACTAAATGTGATAAAAGACCCCCTATTTGACCCACTTCCTTAGCCCTAGCAATAAGAATGGCTAGCATATCGGCGACAATGTTAAAAAGAATCGGAGATAAAGGATCTCCCTATCTCAAACCTTTCCTAGTTTGGAAATTATGGCCAATATCATCATTCACCCTAATTCCCACACTCCCTCCTTCAACATACTGTTGAATCCGATTACACCATATTTCATCAAACCCCTTCATACGCAGAACTTGTTTTAAAAAAGGCCATTTTACCTTATCATATGCTTTTTCAAAATCAATTTTGAAGAGAACACCGTCTAGCTTTCTCCTATGCAATTCATGTATAGACTCGTGAAGCACGACTACTCCCTCAGAATATATCTACCTGGCATGAACGCGGTCTAAGTAGGTTTGATCACATTATGAGCTACCTCAGCAATTCGAATGGTAGCCACTTTAGTAAAAAAATTAAAAATCACATTGAGTAGACGTATTGGGCGGTACTGTTGAATTTGTGTGGCATTATCTTTTTTCGGAAGCAGAGTAACAACCCCAAAATTTAGCCTATGCAAAGGTAATTCTCCTTTTTGGAACGAAATAAAAAGCTCCATCAAATCCACTTTTATTACTTCCCAAAAAGTTTGATAAAACTCTGCCGGAAACCCATCTGGTCCTGGCGCTTTATTATGTTTCATCTGTGAAATTGCCTCATAAACTTCCTCAAATGAGTAGTCTTTGATCAGAGTCTCATTTTCAGCCGCGGAAACTTGAGGAATATCATCAATTATATCCTCTTCCGTTACTACTGAACTGTGTTGCGGCTCACCAAAAAGTTTTTTGTAATATTCAGTAATATAAGTTTTAAGATTTTCATCCCCAACAATCGTACCCTCTTCTTGTTCAAGTTGAAAAATTTTCTTCTTCCTGTGTTTCCCATTAGCAATTAAGTGGAAGTATTTTGTGTTGTTGCCTCCTTCTTGCACATATTTAACTTTTGCTCTCTGTGCCCATTTTGTCTCCTCGGTCCTCCTAAGTTTGTTCAAATTATCATTAGCCAGTCTTAACTTATCCCTCTCAACAGTAGATAGAGGACAAGTCTCCGCCTTAATGTCTAGGAATTCAATAATCTGGATTAACCTCTCCTTCTCTAGTTTATATTTCCCACTTAAATTCTTCGCCCATCCCCTTAAAAATCTTCTTAGGTGTCTAATCTTTTTTTGCCATGTATCAATTGGAGAGACCCCTCTAGGACCTGCAGCCCATTCGGCTGCCACCATATCATAAAACCCCTCCTGTTGAAACCAAGACAACTCAAAAGAAAACCGAGACTTGTTGCCTAAATGCGCATGATTACCCGAATCAATAAGAAGTGGTGTATGATCAGACCCAGACCGAGGTAGAGCCCTCACCGATACCAATGGGAATTTTTGCTCCCACTCCACGCTAGCCAGAACACGATCCAATTTTTCATAAGTAGGGGTCTCACGCCGACTAGCCTAATTGTATTGACGACCGGAGAGCGCAATTTCCCTCAGGTTTAAGCTCTCAATGATGGCATTAAAAATGAATGGCCATCTAGGATTATAATTATTATTACTCTTCTCTTCTGGTTTTCGGAGGATATTAAAATCACCAGCTAGAAGTAAGGGTAGAGGCTCGCCCTCACATAATCGAACCAGCTCAGCTAGAAATTCATGTTTGAGAGAATCCTGGGCAGCACCATACATCGCCACCAAAACCCACTCAAAACCATCACTTTTTGACTTCAAAGATAGCTTGACACAAAAATCACCATTAACTACATTATTAACTTTTAAAGTATTAGTATTGATGCCAACCAAAATACCTCCTGATCGACCCTGGGGTGGTAAACAAAACCAGCAAAAATTATTTCCACATGATACGAACATATGTTTACCCGGATCACCAAAACCCTCACTATTCCATGTCAAACCACACAACTACTACGTCACAGAGTTCACCATTATGCTAGCAATACAAAGGTACATCAAGTTTTAATTGCAGCAGAAGAATACAACTATACACCATCACATTAGAACAAATAATTTCAATAATTTAATAACAAGGCAGTAGAGGCATACCGAGCCATTCATCCCTTGGCGAATAACGGCAGGAAAGACAAGCAATCGCTCCCTGCCGCTTATTCCACACCTGCTGCCTCCACCTACGCACAGTCTTCTGAAGAAAGAAGAACCACCTTGGCCTTGCTCCATTTGCCTTATGTGCTCCGCTGCGTCAAGTCCCTAGACAGGCCAAGCAAAGACTACAGCCGATTGCTTCTCCGATTTGTCTCCGCCGGCTCATGCGCCGCCGAATCCAGAAGGGAACGGCCAAATTACGAGGACCACGGTGGTACACATTCTTACGCCTACCGTAAATCAGCCATGGCCTTGCTGGCTTGCTGCAAGAACTTATCCAGCCAAGAAGAGAGAGAAAGGTAAGAGAAAGTCGATCCAACTTTCCCTTCGCTGACTTGGGACATAATCGGAATCCACTCACTGGTTCATTTTTTTTTTTTTTTTGAGAGAACTCACTGATTCAATGACTACTCCATAACAAATTCTCTATTTCAGATAACCCAAGCACATTACCAATGCGCTGTTACAGTCTAAATGGGCCTAACCAAAAAGGCCTATATGCTGCCTTCTAAAAAGATATACAAGTTAGCAACTAATGAGCCAACAAAAACCAAACTAAATATCAAGAAATTTAGGTAAAAAACTTATGCTTATCTACTACCTCTACATACGTATTGACACAAATATCCTCCTTTATTCAGTTCCATTTATTTGATTGCACAAAAAGAACTCCCCGAAATCACAATACTCGAAAGTAGTCAACTGGACAACACACATGATATGATGATAGGTAATTAATGTCAATTTTCTCCAAAGTACGGCGCCAACCTTTAATCAAGGTCTCCACTTTCATCCTCAATGTCTCATTCTCTTCTTCCACACGACGAAAACCAACAATATAATCTTCCTACCACACAATAGACAGTACGGGCGCACCGCACACTTCCTAGTAGATGCCAAAGGCACAGGAGCACAGATAGCCGCCGCAGAGGCAGGGTGCTCACGTGGGTATCCGTACGAGCCTACGAGCCTTCTGGAGATTGTAGGATCAACTTATAAACTCATATTTAGATTGTGAAAAAATCTGAAACATTCATAAAGGATACCCATGTGCTGTTTCTACGATTCAAAGAAATTTCAGCTCGAAATTCGATCTACAGTAAAAAAACTAGAACAAATAAATTGTATTGTCAATAGTGATAATAGGTATATCACAAAGGTCTGCACCCAAGAAAATGTCATAAAAATAAACTGAGATATGAATGATTAGTGTGGTTCATCATAAAAAAAAACAGAGATATGAATGATTAGTATGATAGCCATGGTAGCACAATCACAACAATCTCAAACTACCATGATAAAAAAAAAAACTCAAAGCACCAAGGCCTACTGGAGAGGCCATAATCAGTTATGTCCATAAGCATTACGAGCATCTCTAACTCATCAGAGATCTCTTGGCTGCACCACATCACCTTGCATGGTACTCACTCTGCTCCAGTGCGGAGGCATGATATTTCTTATCCCGCCACACTGCACCTCAAATGGTGCTCAGCACAGGTTACACAAACAAGAACCATAGCACACACTTCAGATAGGAATAACTCTGCGCCAGTGTGTATATTACTGGTCTAAGAAGTGGAGCAACATTCATTGGCTACAACTTGGCTGCCATGCACACTTCTCCTTGCAAACGTCAAGTAGCCAGTGTGTCCTCTAGCTGTGCTGCAGGGCCTAGCCATAACAGAAGAAGTCTGTGTACTGTCAAAGGCTTCTCCACCTGTCCGAATTTTCCTTTTCTTCTCAGGAACCGAACCCAAATTAGCAGCTTCGTTGGCAGTTGCACTCTTCAGAGCACCTTCATGTACGTCGTAGGTGCGAAGAAGAATTTCAAAAGTTCTAATATCTGCACAAGAACACAGCAGTATGGAGAATAAGGTTCTGGCCCACTCTTGTTGAAACAGGCTAACTCAAGAACTTACATATTTAGAGATCATTGTAATTGCATAATTTTAAGCAACTTTACTTGTTTATTTGCCCATGATGGCATAGCATTGTCATGATTGTAATCTTAAGTTAAATTAACTCTAGAACATTTAATCTTGAAACTATAACACACTTCTATGTAAGTTCTATCTTCGGGTTTTTTTTTCTTGTGTGCAAAATCAAGGCAAGTCGAAACTATTACAAAACCACACAAACAGATAAGAAGTATAGACTAGATAACTGCAATGGCGCAAGAGGTGATAAGGAGGTGCCAGTTTTTTGCTTATGAAGATACTAAATGATGCAAGCAAGAGTCCACACATTTACTCCGGTAACTAATTTTAGAGTTGTTTCGTTTGTTTTAGGTTTTTAAAAAAGACTTCAGAAACCGCACATCTTTAGGTTCACACCATGCTTTTTGAACACTCTAGGGATGCTTGGACTGCAAATGCACAAAAAATTGCAGTTCTTTTTGTTTTCATCTTTCTGAAAGAAGCATACCAAAGTTGAGGTATCCTATGAATCAATGACATGAGTTTACCATATGTTGTGACAAATGACAGTTTCAGATAGACCATTGAAAATGGAACAGTTGGGAAAAGATAAGTCCTAATTCCATCAACTTACATGGCAACAAAAGTGGCTGTTGTAATTAACATAATAATTAGAGGGAGATTATATGATTCCATGAATCAATGTGAAGACATGTCATAACTTCTAAATGAAGTAACAAATTAAGAGCAATACCGACCTGTGAAACATGATCTCATAGCTTCGCAAGCTCGCTGTACTTGCTCAATACAAGGGGAAAAGGAGCATAGAACGCCATCTTGTCGTAGCATTGTCCCAGCAGATGGTATAGCCAGCCAAGGCTGAGGCAAATCCAGGAACACAGCATCAGCAGCCCCAGAGTGCTCGTCTGGGAACCCTTCTCCTTGTATGTCCCGCACAGCAACTGTAATAAGGCTACTTAGGCCATTCTTCTCAAAATCTTCCCTGTTTACCAAAGGATTTTAAATCTCAATAACACAAAAGCATATACTCCCTTCGTTCCCATGAGCACACGCTTTACAAGATGTACCTGTGACCAGAAATTTGAGCAACTATATCTTGATTATGTTGCACACAATTACTGTTGTTCGATTCGTATTGAAAAACACTTTCTAATGATATAACTTCCCATCAAACAATCATCATATACTTGGACTAATTCTTGGTCAAAGGTAAATCTTGGAAAACATGTGCACCTTATTCATAGGAGCGGAAGGAGCATTCTTTAAAACACATGATTGACAATAACATTCAGCCCAATATATGCTAGTGCTAAACAAGGATTTTGTACTTTTGTAAAGTATTTTCTGCAAAAAAAAAAACTTCCATAGTTCACACTTCATATTGCTGTTTGCAACTGTTGCTCGAAAAAGAGGTGATGCTTTAATGGTATTTTTGCGCCTTGTACTTGCCATATTTGACAGATAGTTATATTAAGATGTCACCCCAAAGTTTGATAAAGTCCTAGAGATGTTCCAATAACATCGATCTTTTATATAGGCTACAAAGACATGAATATTCTTGAAACTTATAGTGTATCATATTTGTAGGCCAAACTATTGTATACAAATCCATGTCAGAGCATTTTGATAGATTGTTTCTGCTCGGGTATCTAAACTTGCACATTGTTCCCATTCTCTGGAATGCAAACTCAGATCCAAAAACAACTCAGTATCTGCAACGTTTTTAGTTTATCACAAAAATAGTCCAAATCAAATCCCCATATCTACAGAGTTTTGAGTTGCTAAACAGGCAGGTAATCACTTTTGACATGCTAATTAGTCCTGAGCTGCTTGCTTACCTTGCAGAGGCCGCCCTCTGGTCGTGGAAATCGAACGTGTACACGCGCCCCTGCGGCGCGACGGCGCGGGCCAGCGACGTGGTGAGCGAGC
Organism: Lolium rigidum; assembly: GCF_022539505.1. Classification (NCBI taxonomy): domain Eukaryota; kingdom Viridiplantae; phylum Streptophyta; class Magnoliopsida; order Poales; family Poaceae; genus Lolium; species Lolium rigidum. Next base: position 168,482,223 of record NC_061514.1, read on the forward strand.
CGCTGCCCGTCCCGGACTCCAGCACGACGCACCCGGGGACGAGCTCGAGGTAGGCCACCACGAGGCTGATGTCGGCGATGTAGAGGATCTGCGTGCGGTGGCTGAGCACGAGCGTCCAGAGCTCCGGGGTGGGCGCGAGGAGGTGGACGAACCCGCCGCCGGCCTTGCGAGCGAACTTGCCCCCGCCCCCGCCGCCGGCGCTGCTGAAGACCTTGGATCCGAAGTGGCGGCCGAGCCAGTCGGCGTGGCGGAAGACCCCGAACCGGTTCTGCAGCACGCCGTCGGCGGCGACGGTGACGGCGCGCATCGCGTCGTGGCGCTCGTACACCACGACGGTGTCGCCCACCGCTATGCGGCGCTGCGAGGTGGGCTTGTCAGATGGATCGAGCGGAACCATCATCGCGACTCAGGGGCGGCAAGCGGTGGCGGCGGTGGCGGCGGCGGCGGCGGCGGGCGGGTTTATCGTTGCAGTACTTCGTGTAAACCCTCGGATTCAGGAGGCTTGCCTACTAATCCCCTGTGAGTTAGGATTTTGCCGGTCAGGGAGGACCGGAGGATGTTTGGACGCGGAGTTGGGATTCAGATATTTTTGGACTCTCAAAATCTTTTTTGAATTATTTGTTGAGAGTGCAAGATTTCATATATACTCATAAATTGTGAGAATAAACAAGTATACAGTTTTTAATGAACTATATGAATGAATAATTATTATAAAAGGTTGACATTTTTCTTGAATATGAACAAGTTTACAAAATGGACCAAAGTAATGCACTATGTGAACACACTATTACGTCCCGCTAAACATTCTTTTGTGTATGTAGGAAGAAACTCATAAAATCATCTAAAAACTATTACGTCCCGCTAAACATTCTTTTTTCTAGTATTACATGGTTATTATTTTCCTCATAAATATTTTGAGAAGATGCATGGAGCTAGTGCCCGCGCCACCGCACATATATGTGGGGCATTTAATTGCTTGTGCTTTCTTTAAATGCTCGTCTAAAGTATATGCAGCTGAATTATTTAACACGGGCATGTTAGTGTTGTTTTTCCAGTTTATGTCGTGCACAGTGGCGGAGCTTAGTGTAAGTCAGGGGGCGGCGGCCCCCCCAGCTTTTTGCAAAGTTGTGAAGAAATTTTCTTTAGGGAGTGTTTAGATGCAGAAAAATTAGCATTTCGCCCCCCCCCCAAACATCAACATTTTACCTTTCGCCCCCCTGATTTTTGCTGAAGCTCCGCCACTGGTCGTGCATTGAGAAATAATATTGCATCATGATACCGTAACACATTCAGAGAAACGACGGTGACAAACTGGCATTGCATTCATCAACGCTCTTTGGTAGCAAGTTTATTTTTACTAGAGGTGGAGACTGATGAAACACAAAAGAGTGCCTTTGCTTAGATCCTTTTCAAATAATGAAATATATTAAACAAAATATTAGTTTGCGCAAGCAAACCACATAAATCATCCATAGTGACTAGAAGTATTTGAGCTACCAATTCATTGTGTTTTCTTTGCATGCATGTCGCATATAACCATGCCACGTATATGCTCCACTTTTTTTTTGAGAAACACGGTACAAACACAGACCCTCACAAACTCGCGCATACACTCACCCCTATGAACACGCACACATACACCCTACCCCTAGGAGCACCACCGGAAGATTGAGCCGGCGGATTAGATCTTGAAAATAACGAAGTCACCACAGACGAGGTTCCAAACAACAACGAGATAACCCCTAGACAGTTATGCCCAAGGGGGAAAAGACTTAGAGAAACTCTAACAGATCCATTAAAAGAGTGAACAACCTTAAATTAACTGCTTTTTAAGATCTTTGTCGAAAAATAGTCCACTCTAGATCCCGTCCCCATATACAAGAAAACGGTTATCGTGAGGGAATTTCAAGACACACCCACACCCTTCTGCCGTAATCCTGCCAAATTTTGTCGCTCTCACCTGGGACTCGATTTTGGAGCCCCACGTCCCGGTGGCGTGACCACTGTGGCTCTTATGTCGTGTGGTTATCGACCCACGTCAGCAGTTTTCGGCAGAAGATCCGGGGCAGTTCCTCCTCCACCAACACCATCGCCACCTATCGGGTGTCTCTGCTACAATAGTTGTCGGTGCATCGCAGGTAGAACTTTCCCAAGGAATCCTCTCTTACGCGCAAGTAGAACTCGCCCTAGAGCGTGCATACTAGGATGGAAGAGGGAAGCCCGGAGGAATCGTTTCCTATGATTTAAACCATGCTAGAACTCACCCAAGACCTGCAGTTATAGACAAGTGTGGATGCTCCGGTGAGGAATTCCGCAAGGAAGACCGCATGGATACGGGAGGTGGGCTGTTGACGCATCGCCAAAGGTAGGTGGGTGGGCGAGGGTGGTGCAGGGAGATGGCCGGGCGGTGCAAAGGCATGGCGTCACAGACGACTTGGTCGATGCAGCGGGAAAGAAGACTAGAAGGGAAAAGTAGAAAAAGGAAAAATGATAGAAAAAAGAAACATCGACTCGGGTAGTTCCTTAGTGAAATATTCACATTTTTAGTACTCCCTCCGGGATCTTTTAATGGACTCGGATTTAGTACAAAGTTGTACTACATTCAAGTCAATTAAAAAGAACCGGAGGGAGTACTATTTTATGGGTTCTATTCTGCCAAAGCTGCCGTGATACCGTAGAACACTTCGTCAACATCTCTTATACGTGTTTTAAAGGCTGGATATATAAGGAATTTGTTAGAGTTCACTTGCCGAGTCCGACACAAGCAAACGAGGTGCAACTATAGTTTTTTTTTGTTTCAATGCATGTTGAAACTGATCAATTTTAAATTATATATTTTAAAGGCACTAGGGAGTATATCTTTGTTAATAGATACTAATAATTAATTGGACCTTGAGAATATGTTGTCACATTGAAATTCTTAATGTATTTTTTTACGGTGGAGTTTTTTAGATTATTATGTGGTTGTGTTTCTACGCAGGTGAATTCTTACTTGCATTAAATTTAGTTATACGAGAAAAATAAGAAATTTAAGAGGTGTAGCGAAGGACGGGCATTCAACTAGTCGGTGCATAGTAAAGATATGCATGCACTATTTCTTAACTAGATGGTACCCCGCGCGTTGCTGCGAGAAATTCATATAAAACAATCAGAAGAGATATGCATAATGATAGAAGGTTAAAGAAAATGGCAATTCATAAAAAGCATTATTAGACACTTCATAGTATTTGCTATATATGTTAATAGGTAAAAAAACCTAAAGTAATGGGAACTACCAAATGGTCCATAAATACCATTATTTGCATTTCGATCCAACAAAAAAAATGCTCTATTTGATCTCATCAGCTGACAAAGCTAGTACATACCATTGAATCCATAAGAGTAAGCAATCTGCGATGATCCTTTTTATGTTCTGTAATAAAGATTAAAAGCTCGAATCTAAAAGAGAGATGTTGCAGACGTTGGATTATTTGGTAGTTCCCCTTACTGCTGGAATCCAACTCTTCCAATTAGGTTTGCAATTGTCTAGAGATACTGTCTGTAGTATTTGATGATCTAGTCGTCTTATTAGGAGAGGAACATTAAAAAAAAACAGAAGTTTCACTTGCAAGCACATGGAAATACATTACTCTTTCTCATGTCATGTTTCTTCATGAGTAATCAGACCCAAGCCCTGAAAATGAATCCACTGTTCCTCTGTATAATAAGCATTGGCTGATAATCCACAAAACATGACAACTTCATAAGTTCATAAAGGCGTGTGTAATTGTATTTGCATGATGGAGTAAGAATGCATACATCACATAAATTCAGAAACTGAAAGATCACATAAGACTTCAGAAATTTAGAGCGGACAAATTGCTGAAAATAGAGGAAGCAGGGATTGTTGTCTTCTATAGAAGGGATTTACATCACATATTACGGAGTATAACCATATGAACAGATACATCAGCGCAAGCATGCAACATGGCAGTAACAGTTATTGTTCTTTCATGGTTGACACAAAGGAATTAATCTTGTTAATCCACAGTTGGCAGTGTTAGTTTTGGCCGCCCAGAATCAATTACCTGCATAGTACCCAAGACGTGGTGGTGAGCATACATTTTACAGTATCTCAAGTACTTTTTGCACAATATTGACCAAAGCATACATAGCATCAACTCACCTTGAAAATTAAAGGAAAAACTGTGTCACCTCATCAGCTACGTTCAGTAAACTGTGTCACTTTTCTATCACACGAAAGTAGAAGCATAAGAGAAAATGAATAATATGTCTGATGTTACAACTTATTATTGTAAAGGAGGATACTGACTTTGTGCTAATTTTTCAAATGTGCACAGTTCTGCAAGTCAGTCAATTTTCATATGAAACCAAAAAACAATATAATTTAAAATAAAACATATAGAAAATATGTATGCAAATTTAAATAAACTGGATGTGTGCTCATTTGAAAGAGGTACAGACAATGTCCTGAAGACAAAGTCAGAGCGGACTGGTGTCATCAACCCTTAAACTCTATATGCACTGTTGCCGGTAAAAATGGTAGAAACAATGGGAGCAAGTAGTTGTTACATGAGAACATAGTACCTTGCCTTCACAAAGTTGGCCAAAAGCTGAATGATCTAACAGGATGCACCAGCCCGACATATGCATCTACTATTGCTTATGGTGTTACTCATTATTAGTTGTCAAATGAAGTTGTCATCGTCAATGCCCACATTCATATTTCTAGGAAATCTCAAACTTAAACAGAATTATTGGAAGCTCCATAATGCTTCAGTTGTAGTGGAGGTGCTCAATAGCATTCTAAGATAACTGCATAAAGAGAAGGAGAAGCGATTTTTGTCTGTAAACTTTTTCAATTCACCAGATGGTGGAGATATTCCATCAAACATCTGACAGACAAAACTGTACCTGCAGGTAATACAGAAATGCATACATATCCATGACCATCTAGTAGGAGGGGTGAGACAATTCTTTGAGCTTATACCAGGTAGGCAATCACCTCTATCATGCACCATATCTGGTTCTGAAACAAAACTGCAGAGCAAAATACAACATAGAGACTTGGTGAATCGTTAGTGGAAGTTGAACGCGGAGGAGATGCAAGGAGGGAAGGACCTGTAGGCTGCGGAGGCTGCTTATAGGACAAAGGCATTTCAAAATTTTCCTGCAGCTATTAGACATCCTTGGCAAATCTTCTATAGACGTGTTTTGTAAAATAACTGAAAAGTTAAGACACAGCAAGACTTTCAGTCTCATGTCGGAAACCCTCAGAGTGAAAATATGGAGTAATATTGCAGACGAAGATACATAAATATTTTACCCGCCACCGGAAAAAGAGCTCGTTTCAACTACAACCAGGTTTCCCTTGATATACTTCAAAGTTCAAAAGCACGGAAGGCGCAGTCCACTATGCCAATCTTTTCAAACTGTAGCTCGTTTTGTATTAGACTAATGCAATTATCTCATTGAAATAACAGATGAACTTTTACATATAGTCATAGACCTACATCCTTTTATATGACAGCAATAGCATCTTGACAGTTTACAGAAAGAGAGGTCAACCCAGCAAACAGTTGGGCCAAAATTTTAGTAAGTCTGGCCATAATGTAATTTGTGACTAACTGACTTGTCTATTCTTTGGTCACGACAGGAAACACGTACTCACATTATTGGGGCCTGCACATAATGCATTGGTTTATGAATTCATGTTCTGAGTCATGTGATCTTGAGACTCGTTCACTGCTTCAATAACAATGACCAGTATACCTGTGTCAGGTAACAGGAAAAATGCAACAGAGGATGCTTATTCAACCCACTGAAACATGTGACACGAATGAAATTGCTCAATCATGTCATGTATATTGTAAAGTTCAGAAGTGGAACAAAATGATAGAAAAACAACAGTAAACACAGTAAAAATAAACAACAGATGAACTGGCCGGACATTACTTGAAACATATGAATACAATCCTCCATGGGGCTTTTCGTGTAGAAGAATGGAATCATCCATTTTTCCATATATCATATATGGCAAACAAAAACTCCAATTACAGTACTACATGGGGGAGGCTTTCGTTTGATGTCTGAGCATCTCATTTTAAACTCCAATTACAGCAGAACGTAAACATGCATACAAACAACCTATGTATCCTTTTGGAGATGACAGAATACCTGATTTATGTGATGAGGTAGCAGTTGAAATCCGGAGGCGCGACAAATTGTCCGGAGGCACGACAAACTCTGCAGGCGGAGATGAACCTGGTAGATCCTTAAGTTGTAGTGAGGGATTTAGGGATTCTAGAAAAGGAAGGAGGAAGAAGAATGGAGAGGGGTAGGTACCGGCGTTGAAGCAGCTGCCCGTCTTGGGTGCAGCGGCGTAGTTTGCCCAGATCGTTGTGGGGGCGGAGAGCACCATCGCGTGGCTTTAAGACGGCGGCGGCAGAACAAATTCTCCGAGCAGTTTCTATTGTCTTGAAGGACAGATTAATTGTGTTGAATAAGGAGATTGGCAGAGCATTGCGAGCGGTGATGATGGACGAAGAGGAAGCGAACGGAGTCGTGGTGGGGGAGAGATCTACGGGCGACGGGGCGAGGAAGACGAACAGAGTTGTTGACTCGTGGTGCTTGGCTTCTTTTTTTTCGCAGCGAAGGTAGGTCGAACAACTCATGGGCCGGTGCATTCGGTCTGGGTCGGCCCATCTTGTGTAGGCGCGTGGGTGTGGCAACGAACGGACTGTCGTTCAGATCCTTCCCGTGGGTATGGTGCTCCGCTGGTGCCGTGTCGGTCTGGATATAAAAACGTGGCCTACGGCTGAGAATAAATGAGGGGAAGTGAAGATTGTAAATAAGGTGACGTGGCTCGCTGTGAGATCAGCAAAATGGAGCCATCTATTAAGAAAGAGAAGATTTGTGATTCTTGATGTTCATAGTATATTTGTTATGCTCCACTCAAACGAACCAATTAATCCATAGATCTCTCGCGTAGTACTGTACTACTTTGAAGCTTTTTGTCTAGAACCACTGTATTATGTACTAGGGAAATTACGAACACATCGATGCAACAAGTAGTCTACGACCGCGCACCAAGATGTGCGGCTTCTTCACGTACTAGTCTCATAAATGGTTGCCCTGACAAGGTAAGTTATTGCACAAAATCAAAAGTTGTTCAGATGTTGTAGCATAAATACTCTGCATTTTCTGAAACTTGCAATAAGGAGGAGCAGTCCTGAAATGAGAGATTTCACGATGGGACTTGTAGCTTAGGGATTGGGAGGAGTCTGGAATTTCAGTTCAACTGTGTCCTTCTCATAAGCTGCCCATGCATTTTCTCTAACCTACAAGTGATAGGGAGGTAGTGCATCAGATCTCAGAGGAGCTCAAGATCTTCGGGATGTGGGTGTTCCACACTGTTTTTACCAAACCATGTCATACGGACGTAGCAGCCCAATAGCCTAGGTGATGGATGCACAATCGAGCACAAGCATACCCCGGCTGATGAGGCCAAGGCCACCGCCTCATGCACACTGGGAGTCTGGGAGATAGGAGGGGAGGTTTAAATCGAGAGACCTTTGGCTTGTTTATGCAGCAGACACCGTCATGTGGCTTCCCTAAAAAATAGACCGCCGAGAATTAACCCCGCGTTGCCTTCTCCAGCGGCACCCCGCCCGTATTTGGTGCTCCTCAAGCGGCCATTGTGAGATCTCGTGCGCCGCAACGGCTGCTCCTGCATATATTTTCTACCCGGCATTATCTGCAACTCATAATCCTGCATTGACCGAAACATCTGCACTACGTCCCATGCTAAGACATCCATTATATTCCCCCTTTTTTATTTCGGTGGTTAGGCCGGTGCCAACGCGGGCGGGAGTGGAGGCGGTACCGCCCGCGGCGGGGCGGGAGGCGGGCGGGACTGGAGCGGCAGGCGTTGGCGGGCTCGCCCGGCGGTAGCGCCCGCTACCGCCCGCATTGGCGGCGGGAGTGAGGCGGGAGCGGGGCGGGAGGCGGGGCGGCGCGTTGGCGGGCCGGGGCGGGCGAGAGGGCGGGCGGGAGTGGGCGGTAGGCGGGCGGGAGTGGGGCGGGAGTAGGGCGGTAGCGGGCGGGAGTGGGGCGGGAGAGGGGCGGTAGTGGCTGAGGTGGCGCGATCTGAAAAAGAAAAGCTAATGTTGAGGAGAGAGAAAAGCTGATGTGGAGGAGAGAGAAGTGAGAGGTCTCACTATAGCCCATGCATTGGCAAGGTGGGGTGAGAGTGGGGTGAGAGTGAGGAAAAAGCTGACGTGGCGAGGCTAGAGTGGAGCGGTGCATTGGCACCAGCCTTAGTGTTTTTGTGAAATCTTAGATTCTTTCAATCGTAGTCCTATAAACGAATGCACGCACACCCTACCCCTATGAGCACCTTTACGTCGCCTCCCACTTAAGAATATTCTAACTTTATGAGACACTGGTGCGTAGTTGACGTGGGAGTTAGAAATCTTTGTGGTATAGCTTTTCTTCAGTTCCCCGGCAACGGCGCCAGAAAATATGCTTGATGGCGTGTATTTCACACGTTCGTTGGGCAACCCCAAGAGGAAGGTATGATGCGCACGGCAGCAAGTTTTCCCTCGAAAAGAAACCAAGGTTTATCGAACCGAGGAGGAGCCAAGAAGCACGTTGAAGGTTGATGGCGGCGGGATGTAGTGCGGCGCAACACCGGAGATTCCGGCGCCAACGTGGAACCTGCACAACACAACCAAAGTACTTTGCCCCAACGAAACAGTGAGGTTGTCAATCTCACCGGCTTGCTGTAACAAAGGATTAACCGTATTGTGTGGAAGATGATTGTTTGCAGAGAAAACAGTAAAAACAAATATTGCAGCAGATTTGTATTTCAGTATTAAAGAATGGACCGGGGTCCACAGTTCACTAGAGGTGTCTCTCCCATAAGATAAAAGCATGTTGGGTGAACAAATTACAGTCGGGCAATTGACAAATAGAGAGGGCATAACAATGCACATACATGACATGATAAGTATAGTGAGATTTAATTGGGCATTACGACAAAGTACATAGACCGCCATCCAACTCGCATCTATGCCTAAAAGTCCACCTTCGGGTTATCATCCGAACCCCCTCCGAGTATTAAGTTGCTAACAACGGACAATTGCATTAAGTATGGTGCGTAATGTAATCAACAACTACATCCTCGGACATAGCGCCAATGTTTTATCCCTAGTGGCAACGACGACAACACAACCTTAGAACTTTCATCGTCATCGTCCCGGTGTCAATGCGAGGCATGAACCCACTATCGAGCATAAGTACTCCCTCTTGGAGTTAAAAGTAAAAACTTGGCCGAGCCTCTACTAGAAACGGAGAGCATGCAAGATCATAAACAACACATATGTAATAACTTGATAATTAACATGACATAGTATTCTCTATCCATCGGATCCCGACAAACACAACATATAGAATTACGGATAGATGATCTTGATCATGTTAGGCAGCTCACAAGATCCAACAATGAAGCACAATGAGGAGAAGACAACCATCTAGCTACTGCTATGGACCCATAGTCCAGGGGTGAACTACTCACTCATCACTCCGGAGGCGACCATGGCGGTGTAGAGTCCTCCGGGAGATGATTCCCCTCTCCGGCGGGGTGCCGGAGGCGATCTCCTGGATCCCCCGAGATGGGATCGGCGGCGGCGGCGTCTCGGTAAGGTTTTCCGTATCGTGGCTCTCGGTGCGGGGGTTTCGTCACGGAGGCTTTAAGTAGGCGGAAGGGCAAGTCAAGAGGCGGCACGGGGGGGCCACACCATAGGCCGGCGCGGCCAGGGGTGGGGCCGCGCCGCCCTAGGTTTGGCCACCCCGTGGCCCCTCTTCGTCTCGTCTTCGGACTTCTGGAAGCTTCGTGGAAAAATAGGCCCCTGGGCTTTGATTTCGTCCAATTCCGAGAATATTTCTTTACTAGGATTTCTGAAACCAAAAACAGCGAGAAAACGACAATCGGCACTTCGGCATCTTGTTAATAGGTTAGTTCCGAGAAAATGCACGAATATGACATAAAGTGTGCATAAAACATGTAGGTATCATCAATAATACGGCATAGAACATAAGAAATTATCGATACGTCGG